>NC_089223.1:1200000-1500000 GCF_963924675.1 Phocoena phocoena
TTTATTTTTGTCACAGGTTTGGGATAAATCAAACCTTCGCTATGATACAAGACCTACCATTATGTTTTACAGTAAAATTTGATTGTTTCATATTTAAATATTTAAGAACATTAGATGTGCTAAATCCAAACTGGAAAGTATGGACTGTATAACTTTGTGAAAGTGTAGCTTTCTCATGGCTCCCAAGGGCGTTTTAGGCTTAAAACAAATATTCAACTCATAAATTCTGTGAAGCAGCATACTGTGAAAGGGTGATAAACAGATTCTTAGTGGTTTCATTCAAACAAACAGTCACAGTATCAAAAGGTTTTTAAGTAAGTTCATCCTTGTCTAATACTAACACTTTTCTAGGTGAAATTATTAAATTTTATTAAATTTAAATTAAAATGTTAAACAGTTAAATTAAGAAAAATTTTGGAAATTAACAAAGGACATGGTAGAGAATCTATACTGTGCAAAGTACTTCATAATGGAATAGAGACACACATATCTCAGATAATCTGTATCAGAAAATTGATCAAGATTCACAATGGAAATTCACAGCATATTTTAGAGGTACCTCCCTTAACTTCAATTGTACACAGTAAATGATTCTGTTAATAAATAAATTATCATCTTTCCAACTTCAGTTTACATTCTGTGTTTCTTTTCAGCTGTATCTCAAGCAATACTTAAACTTCATAATTTAGTCAGTTGCTTAAATACTATTCCACGGAATTGAGTTTGGGCAATCAAAAAAGGGAAATTCCTGCTTAATGTTACAATATGAATAATATATAATTATTCACAATGTTTAAAAATTATTATATAATATAATATTATAATATTATATAATATATGAATAATGTACAATCGTTCACAATATTTATATGTTAATGTATAATTATTCGTAATATTTACATATCAATATAATATATAATTATAATTTTATATATTCTAATTGTAATTATAATAATTATATAATAATATATAAAGTTAAATATTGATCCCATGTTTTCTAGCTGGCCTCATGAATTGTTAGGGTGCTGGATGCATTATTTGTATACCTGGTTAGAATATACATGTTAATTAATGCATATAGCCCACGCCATTTCATGTTCCCAGTGTGCATAGTGATTTGCTAGATCTGTCAAAATCATTCATGATATCAATTTTATAGTCTTTTAAACGGTGATACTCATCATATTTGAAAAGTATACTAGGTGACACCATATTTGTATAAATAGTTCTGAATTACCATCATAAGCAGAATGTGATAAACAGCCAGAAGGTTTTCAATATTTTTGTTGCAGCGCAACAAATAGATACAAATGTTTGAAATAATACATAAAATGAAGGGAATAAACAATTGCAATACAAATAAAAATAGATTTCCTAAATCCCTGTGAGAATTTTGAAACTTCCTCTTTGGGGTACAAAGGCCATAATATTATTAATCAGGACAAACATTAAGTAGGAAAACTGAGATAACTACTTTTTAAAATATATTTTGCTAAAACACTGATTTGAAAAGAGTAGTTAATAAGTTGACCTTTCCCCCCAAAAAAGATAAAATGACACATCTAAACAATCAACTTTTGGTGGGTACAGAAAGGAAAGATGACACCTTAATGGGGGAAAAATTAAAACACATAAAAGCGTGGACTTTTAAGGCAATGGAGACACAAATAATCTGCAGTGAATAAATTATAGTTATAGCGATAACCATAGTGACATTTATGAAAAAAAAAATCAAGCTATGGAAAGGTTTTTGGTTCTTGGTTTTCCCAAATCTCTTGTTTAAAAGGAGAAAAAGAAGTGACCAAACAACTGATCCAGATACATAAGGGCATCTCTAAGTGGTACTTACTGGCATGACAATGTTATAGTGGATGCAGAACCCGGGTTCCGAAGGAAAATATTCATCAGACACAAACCGTATCCTGATCTGATTGCCTTTAGAAATCTGCTTTCCCGGAACAGTGCCAGACCCACACCAGCGCCCTAATACGGCTCCATCGCTGGGTTCCTCAACCTCTACAAAATCATACCTGCAAGAGACCAAGATAGAAGAGACATCAAACCATGGTCTGTTATTTTAGGAATTCAAAGTCCATGTCCATGGAGACAATGAGTCCCTGCAGACCACAGCTGTGAGTTCATCCCAAATTTAACTGCATAAATAGAATAAAATCTTCCAAAGAAGAGACACAACTGAAAATGCATTCCCAATTAAAGAAATACAAGTCTTCGATTCTAAGCCCTCCAGTTTTACTGGTAACGAACTTCAAATTCATTTAAAGAGCCATGTCAAAGCTTGAATATTTTGTACAGAGCGACCATATCTGACGTTCATGAATTATTCAATTTAATCTCCATTTGGATATGACAGTTTTGCTCCAACTTAATTTCCATGATCACTGCCCATCACTTTCTGGCAGTCGCTCCTTCACCCCAGTCAGGCTCCTTGGCCCCCTTTCCTCATCTGTGTTCCAAGCTTTTCTAGAGCCACTTTTTTACAGACACGTCCTCCAAATCTCACTCTGTACTGAGCTGCCTCTGTGAGACCTTTCTGGCTGTTCTCAGCTCACTGCCATCTTTCTCTTCCTGATAAACGCATACTTTTAACTACGCCTATGCAAGTGATCCATCTTGTTAGCTAGGCTGTTAAACCCTTGAAGAAAGGAATCAATTCTTACATGCTTCTGGTTTACGCTGTGCTACACACAGTATCTTAAACCTATGGAATGAATGCTTAATACTCTTCTAACCAATGTTAACTTGGGTTTGAAAGTTTCGATCAGTGGCACTCATGGAGAGCAGGGCTGCCCCTTATGAGAATTGTGAGAAATGTGTAGGGCATTTTACATTGTCTCAATGAGGGGGCGGGGGGTGAAGTGGGCAAGGTCCGTGGACACCCAACAAGGGACAGTCCCAAAAATGGGTGTTTGCTCCACGCCCTCCACGTCTTTCAAACAGTTCGCTGGACACTCACGTAAGGCAACATTTCTGCTATCGTCCATCTGAGTCTAGAACGTAATACTGTCACACAGAAGCACAAATGTGTTTTGCAGATTTAGCTGAAGCCAAATTTTCTAGAAATAGAACCATCACGTTAAGTCGAAGGAAGCGTCTGTACTTTGGAACAACAGCTACTACTTTGGAAAATCAAATCACTAATAGGAACGTTGCTTATACTCTTTGCATCACAGTGAAAACCAGAAAACATACCCATTTAGTCCGAGTCTGCTGCTTAAAAGATACAAACATCTGACTGCTTCATTTTCCGTTTCTTGTAATGGTGCGTGTGTATTTTAATATAAATGACTGTTATCATTTCAGCTTTACAGAGCATGTAGGCCATGACATTTAGTTTTTAAACAACTGCACATATAAATAGACGATCGCTGTTATGAATTGCGTTTCACAATAGTAAAGAGGACGTTGCCAAACTTTTCTTAAGGGAGGTCTGACATGGATGAAGACGACTGGTTGGTTTTTTAAAGAGTCTAAATTCAGTAGATGTCAGACAACTAAAATTAATATACTCTGTACAGTACAGAATTTACAGAAGAAAAAAAACTGATGAAAAAGGACAAAGTGCATAATGAACCAATTGTACTTACGCAACTTTGTCCTCAAGCAGTAGCCAGAGCTCTCCTATGGTGTGTAACTTAACCTGTTCCAGCCTCGTTTTTCTTGTCCTTAAAATGAGGAGAATGCTACCTGACTCACGGGGATGTTTTAAGAGAGGGAAGGCGGGGCAGCACACGCGCGGCGCCTAGACGTCGCGGGCACAGAGCTCCTACTCAACAGTTTGCCCTTCCTCTCTACCCAGCACCCCTTCGCTCCCACCCGGCACCTACTTTAATGTGACCCTGCGACTGTGAAAGCAACAAATAAGAAAACTCAGATACCGGAGGAGAGCATAGCTTTTGCTCGATCGCACGACGAGCCTGGGTGGTAGATGATAAATGCACAAGGCAGCCAGTACAACCTTCCCAGGAGTCTTGCTGTGAAGGTGGACCAGGAACGGGGGCAGGGGGAGGAAGATTTGGGTAAAACAGACTGAGTGGTTATTTCAGACGTGACGCCGTATAAAAGTTGATAACTAGCATTTTAAATCAAAGAGTAACTTTTATACCGAGATCGTTTACAGGTGGAACAAAGTCGCTTTTCACAGAGTATGTCTGTTCTGTGTTTGGGAGGTGATGCTCCCTGATATGCGTTACCATCAGGGCTAGTTTGCAGACAGCTGATTTCAGGCCTGGTCAGTCATTCCACGAGTACCTGTGAAGCACTGTGTTGGCCCAAAGTGCCAGCCCACAAAGTGCTGGGCTAGATTCTCGGGATACAGAGATGAAACCATAGCTTCTATGGGCTCAGGGTCCATTGAACAGCGCTGAGCGCTCTAACGGGAGTGCTTAGGAGAAACGGGCAGTGCGGAACACTTGCAAGGTGAGGGAAACCCTGTACAGTGAGATGAGGGTCAGCCTTCAAAGCAGCATCTGGGCTGTCAGTGAGTCCTGACTGACCAGGGGGGACAAGGAGAATGGAAACGCATTCTAGCGAGAAGCACAATCCCGAGGACATAACAGAGGAAACCAGGGGCCCGGGGTGGTCCCTTGTGAACAGAGGATGGAGCTCAAGCTGGAAGAACAGGTGTAGGTACGAAGGCCTTTAAGTTTCAGAGTCGGATGTTAGAAAAGTAGTTTGGAGACCAATGTTCCAAAGAGGTTAAGCACAGTGTGAAGAGGTTCTACCCTTCTTTATTTTTATTTATTTATTTATTTATTTTGCGGTACGTGGGCCTCTCACTGTTGTGGCCTCTCCCGTGGCGGAGCACAGACTCTGGACACGCAGGCTCAGCAGCCATGGCTCACGGGCCCAGCCGCTCCGCGGCACGTGGGGTCCTCCCGGACCGGGGCACGAACCCGCGTCCCCTGCATCGCAGGCGGACTCTCAACCACTGCGCCACCAGGGAAGCCCTCTACCCTTCTTTAAAATATTTGTCGACATTTAATGAATCGATTAAGTTTTTAGGTGCTACCTGTATTTTTAAAGTTACTTTTTATTGAACTATAGTTAATTTATAATGTCAAGTGCCCAGCAATGTGATTCGGTTACACATATACATATATTTTTTTTTCAGATTCTTTTCCGTTATAGGTCATTACAAGATACTGAACGTAGTTCCCTGGGCTGTGCAGTAGGTTCTTACTGTCTATGTATTTTTTATATAGTAGTGTGTATATGTATGTTAATTCCAAACTCTTAATTTACCTCCCACCATCCCCCCATCCCCTTTCCCCTTTGGTAACCGTAAGTTTGTTATGTCTGTGAGTCTATTTCTGTTTTGTAAATATGTTCATTTATATTATTTTTTTCAGATTCCACATATAAGTGATATCATGTGATATTTGTCTTTCCCTGTCTGTAAGTCAACATTTTCAAAAGTTAAATTTCACAGAAAAATCTGGATTTCAGGCCCTTTTAAAACAAATTTGAACATCTGGTCATACTAAATATTATTAGCCCTGGTGTGACTCCTTGTGTTACTCAGATCTGCAGAACCGGCGTCAGCTCCGGGAGAGGAGGGCCCTTTGTCCTCTGGCCTCACCCGAGCAGCTGGGTGCCAGGGACGGAGAGCGTTTACCGCACGAGGTCAGTATGGCCTTCACTCCTTCGCGGAAACTGAGGCTGGGCCAGGTGGAAAGGGCTTTAGATGAGACATCCTCCTTCCAGTTTTTAAAAAGCCTTGTCTGTTTCCTATGCTGCTTTATTATTTTTTTCTTAATAACCAGATCTTCATTTATTTCCATCACTTGCCCACGTGGGCATCTGAGTTTGCTTCCCTTGCAGACTATGGGGCACCTACAGGAGGTTTCAATGAGGCAGCAGCATAGACACAGGATCACAACACGTCTGAGGATGCGGAAACAACAGCATCTCAAGTGTGGGCAGAAAGGAAGCCCTGGTAACAAAAACATCCTGAAAAGGAGCCCTCAGGGAAGCAGGATGGCACAGGACGGAGGCCAGGGGGAGGGAGAGTGTCCACCCAAGCAGAAGTGGGCCCGCTGTCACTGCCAGAGAAAGACCAAAGGAGATGAAAGCCAAGAAGCATCCCGTGGGCCTGGCAATTAGGAAGTCATTTTCAATAAACTGGTTGGGTGAACACATAGTGTCAAAAACTTTCTTCAGATCATTTTAAAATCATTTTATTTTCTAATTTTTAAAAATTGAAGTAAATTTGATTTACAATGTTGTGTTAGTTTCAGGTATACAGCAAAGTGACCCAGTTAAACATATATATGTTCTTTTTCAGATTCTTTTCCCTTATAGGTTATTACAAGATATTGAGTAGAGTTCCCTGTGCTGTACAGCAGGTCCTTGTTGATTATCTCTTTTATATACAGTAGTGTGTATATGTTAATCCCAAACTCCTAATTTATTCCCTCCTCCAGACCATTTTCAAAACAACTATTATAATCTTTCTAATAGAAACATCCCAAGAGAAAAGAATACCATTTGCAAGGAACCTAAAACTAACAGCTCACATAACTATTTTATTATACATATTTCCTTTTGATTTCTGTTAAAAAAAGAAACACCAGGGACTTCCCTGGCTGTCCAGTGGTTAAGACTCTGTGCTTCCACTACAGGGGGCGCAGGTTCAATCCCTGGTCTGGGATCTAAGGTCCTACATGCCACCGGCGTGGCCAAAAATAAAGAAACACCATATTTGTTAATCCGATCTGTAAGCTCCTTATAAGTATTTAAAAGGTGTTTTTAGGGGCTTCTCTGGTGGCGCAGTGGTGAGGAATCCGCCTGCCAATGCAGGGGACATGGGTTCGAGCCCTGGTCCGGGAAGATCCCACAGGCCACGGAGCAACTAAGCCCGTGAGCCATGGCCGCTGAGCCTGCACTCTAGAGCCCGCGTGCCACAACTACTGAAGCCTGTGTGCTTAGAGCCTGTGCTCCGCAACAAGAGAAGCCACCGCAATGAGAAGCCCGCGCACTGCAACAAAGACCCAACGCAGCCAAAAATAATTTTTTTAATTTAAATATAAGAATAAAAAGAAAGATCTTACTGGCCTTAATTCAGCAACTCACGACAGCACACAATTTAGGAAAAAAAAAAAAAACAAAAGGAGTTTTTAAGCACACTCGGAAATATCTAGATTATCAGTGTTAACGTATTAAGGCACAAATAAGTCTTAAACTTTGCCATATCTAACTTGTATCCTGAGACAAAAATCACTGTCCTGCACAGAAGAGTGACAAGTAGATTATTACTTGTTTCATGAAGATTTGCTACTGAATTTGACGCCATAGAAAAAAGAAACCACCCCATAACCCTAATCTTTATAACAATTTTTGGATTTGCAGTTAGATAGCTGGTAATTAATTCTCACAAGCTCATACAAGTCTGGTGCATACAAAAATCTATCATCGTATTTTAAAGACCTACATAGTTTTTCATTCCATGAAGTTAAATGAAACGAACCTCTAAAAAGTGCTCTGTTCTTTGCCTTTCAGAAGTAGAACTTAAGTTATACTACTAATTGTTTCATAGTAAATTTGGCATTTTAGGATTTGTTTTTCAAAAGCAGTGTCATTATGATAATAAAATGCTAAGTTTCATCCAATTATTCCACATTAATTTTGTGAATCAAAACAGTAAATCCTCTTGCTAAAAATAGCATTCTTATATTTAAATCATATTCAAGTCGTCTAAAACAGACCCAGTGACAATCTACTTGAGACATATTACCATGCCTCACGGCTGCTTCCTAACCTTCAAAATAGAAACAAAACAAAACAAAAACCACTGCCACTCAATTCCATATTTTCCTCTAACTTGTTTATAGAGTGTGGTTGGAAAAAGACTAAAGTATTCAATCCAATTATCTTCCCCAATACTTTGAAATGTTTCTTTTTTCTCATAGAATGCCATGTAGAGGCTATGGGACTCATTGCATAAGTTGGTTGGCTGACACGCTACAACACAGCTCAAAACATCAAGAAGAAAGGAAGAGAGAAAACAATGATAAAAGATTATCTGCAGGCCTCAGCCAAATGAATGGGAGAAAATAAAACCAAGCAACGTTTGACCCATAAAAGTGAAATTACAAAACAGAATCAGATTCAGAAATCTACACATGCCCAGGTGACTTTTCTGGAGACATGGTAATCCTATAACACCCTCTCAGGTATTAATTTCCCACGTGCACAACTGCTCACATCAGTATTTAAGGGATTTACTAAACCTATTTTAGGGGCCAATCAAACATCACTTTCTCATGGAAACACGATACAGTATACACAGCGCTAAGTGGTTTATAACGAGCACTCCCTTTCTCTATCATACCCCTGGGGACCCACGGAGGATTTATGTTCTTTTATGTTTAACAAACAAGTCTGGTATTGTAGACAAAATTTTCGTTCTCACATGGGAATTTAAAAACTGAAGATAGGAGAGCTGCTGAGGACAAAACCAAAGAAATAAATTCACTTGTAAACACAACTGCCCGACACCCAGCTTCCTTCCACGAAAATACACCAACCCTGCAAAACAGGCTGCTTCTAGTTCACACTAACTAAAACCCTGTCAATTAAATCTACCCTGTGAATGATTGAACCCGAGGGTGGTGTGAAACTCTACCAACAAACAGACATGCATCTTCAGAAGGCCTCATTCTGCATGTGTCGACGGGAGCCTGGGCTTGTTGGGGAAGGTAATAAACTTAACAAGATGACAGCTATGCAGCAGTGCTCGCTGGCTTACACTTTGGTTTAACAGAAGACAACCCAGACACAGAGGAAACGTTTTAAATCCCTATTTAGGCACCAGAATGGTCATCCATACTTTACCTTATAATGAAAATAAATTTTAATAATTATGCGTGTTGGTGGGAATGCAAATTGATACAGCCACTATGGAGAACAGTATGGAGGGTCCTTAAAAAACTAAAAATAGAGCTACCATATGACCCAGCAATCCCACTCCTGGGCTTATACCCAGAGAAAACTGTAATTCGAAAGGATGCATGCATCCCAATGTTCATTGCAGCACTATTTACAACAGCCAGGACATAGAAGCAACCTAAGTGTCCACTGACAGATGAATGGATAAAGAAGATGTGATACATACATCCAATGGAATATTATTCAGCCATAAAAAGGAATAAAATGATGCCATCTGCATAGACGTGAATGGACCTAGAGACTGTCACACAGTGAAGTAAGTCAGAAAGAAAAAAACAAATATCATATGATATATTTTATATGTGGAATATAGAAAAATGGTACAGATTAACTTATTGGCAAAGCAGAAATAGAGACGCAGACATAGAGAACAAATGTATGGATACCAAGGGGGGAAGCGGGGTGGTGGTGGAATGAATTGGGAGATTGGGATTGACATATATACACTATTGATACTATAAATAAAATAGGAGAACCTACTGTATAGCAAAGGGAACTCTACTCAGTGCTCTGTGGTGACCTAAATGGGAAGAAAATCCAAAAAAGGGGATGTATGTACACGTAGAGCTGATGCACTTTGCTGTACAGCAGAGGCTAAGACAACACTGTGAAGCAACTCTACTCCAATAACAATTGTTTAAAAATTACACACGTAACACATGTTACACATAGTCATTGCTCTTTATACATTCCTTTGATCCTCACAAAAATCATAAAAGGTTAATACTGTTATTTTGCCCATTTTACAGATTATAAAATATGGAAAAGCTAAGTACCCAGCCAAGGTCACATAGCAACTAAGTGTAGAGCGAAGGCTTCGGTTTTGGGAGCTGAACTCCAAAGCCCACGCTCTCAAGAGCGAAGCCGTACTGCCTATTATATTTAAAATCTTCCTACTTAATTATATTTCCTCTATTCTGAGGCTTAACAGTATAGAATTTATGTGTCTTTGTCCAGATTGGCCAAATGAACTTGTTCAGTGGCTGGAGAACCATTAACAGTCATTCAAATAAATTAATCCATCAACTTGATAATTTGGGCATATACATTTACAGGTATTAATTTTAATTGACTCAGGACTGTCTACTTTTAGGCACTCAAAATTCGTTATGGAGAACTTTAAACCTACATAGGAAATGCATAAGTCAAAGCAAAGAGCACGCTGCAGAGGGAGGACAACATACGATGGAGTAATTCTCAGGAAAATATGAGAGTTCTACGTGTCAAAAATGGGGGTGTTGACTGTACATGGTAGGAAGTGAAGAGTTCTAAATTATCTTATTACTAAATAAAAATACTGCAAATATATAAGCCATGAACTCAATCTACAAAGTTAGAAAAATTAAAAAAAAAAAGAAAACCAAGAGAGTATAAAGTGAAAAAAAATGAAGACTAAAACTCTAAAAGATATATTCAAATACCAAATTAGGATTCAGAATTAAAACCAAGAGCTGGTTCTCAGAAAGGAGTTGGTGGGGGGGGGAGAGAGAGGTCAAGAATTGCCATGCATAGGAGTAAGGAAGAGGTAATCACAGATAAAAATGGATTTCACATCTGTAAGTATGTTTTAGGCAACACTATTGCCAATTAAATCTGAAAAGCTAAATGACATGGATGCCTTACTAGGAAAACGTAAATTACAACGGTTGACTAAAAAAGTGGAAAAAGTGAACAGACTAATAACTCCAGAAGAAATTGAAAAGACTGTCAAACATCTGTCAATAAAAAAGATGCAATGGCATAGGATTTATAGAAGAGTTCCGTTTGATATTAAAGGAATGTATAATTTCAATGTTATGTAAGCAATTGTAAAAAAAAAAATGGAACATGACCAGATATTCACTCAATTAATAATAATAAAACCTAGCCTAAATCTTACGAATATAGTTAACAATACTGTATCATATACTTGAAAGTTGCTGAGAGAATGGATCTTAAATGTAGAAGTAGAGTGACGTGGTATGAAGGGGCTCTTAGCTAGTGCCACAGTGGTAATCATACTGCAATATATAAGTATTTCAAATCAACAGGTTGTACATCTTAAACTTACACAATGTTACATGTCAATTATATGTCAATAAAGCTGGAAAAAGTAAGAATTTCTAATAATTGAAAAAAAAGTATTGTGTCCAAGTTTTTTGAAATGGCAAAATATCAAACATGTAAAATGAAGGCCAAGTTCACTCATAAATGGAGGGAAGGGCTTCGCTGGTGGCTCAGTGGTTGAGAGTCCGCCTGCCGATTCTGGGGACGCGGGTTCGTGCCCCATTCCGGGAAGATCCCACATGCCGCGGAGCGGCTGGGCCCGTGAGCCATGGCCGCTGAGCCTGTGCGTCCGGAGCCTGTGCTCCGCAATGGGAGAGGCCACAACAGTGAGAGGCCCGCGTACCGCAAAAAAACTACAAAAAAACAAAAAACCTTTTTATAAATGGAGGGAAATGCAAACATTCTACATAAAATTTAATCAAACATCGTTCATTAGTGGGTTAAAAGCATACTTCTTGACAGAATATGGATTTGCATCATGAACTTGAGGATTAATGTAATGATGACCTTTTAGAATATTCAAAGGAGAAAAACTATATGTTCATATTAATAAATGCTGAAAAAAACGTAATAAAGTCAATTATACTTAGATAAAAACGGAGTCAACTGTGAAGAGCAGGAAACTTTCAAATCATGGTAAAATTACACAACAGAAATTAACTGCAAGTATTACATTAAATAAAATCAAAGTCATTCTCATTAAGGTTAGAACAGAGACAGGATCGGCCATTCTCACTACTATTTTCAGCATTTTGGGGGGAAGCTCGAGCTAATTTAATAAGAGAGGAAAGCAAATAAATGTAATAGAAGCAGGAGAAAAACGATCCTTAGTTGATAACAGATCCCTTAAGAACAGACAGTAGTCGGATAAGCACGGAGACTGGAAAAGCTCCGCCATCATCCAGGTGGGTGGCTTGAGCATGGGGGCAGGTAGGGGTAAAGAATGGGCTCCAGGCTGTGAACAGTCTGAAGATCTGATAGGAGGTGGTCTGGGTGTGAGAGAAAAAGAGGTTTCAAAGTTTTTGGCTTTTAAAAACCACCTGGAACTAAAACAGAATTTACTAAAGTGACTAAGTGTGAGATAAATATACAAGCATCAATAGTTTTTCCTTATGACAGTAAAAAAAAAAGTTAGAAACCGAATAGGGAAACACGTCTTTCAGCGAGCTGTAAAAAGGTGTAGTAATAAAAGTAACAAATAAAATATAAGCACCCTATGACGAAAGGCAAACAATATTATTGAATGACAAAAAGGCATGCGTTTACGATAACTTTTACCAAAATCCCAAGTCTTCCAGAATATCTGTGCAAAATAATAACCACAATAATAAAGCAAACGATATGGAGTACATGTATGCAGCTACGTTATAAATATTAAGTGATTCAATCTTCAAACACAATCCTATCTGTAGCTCCCATTATTATATCCATATTAGAGATGGGAAACTGAGGTATAAAGAGGTAACAAAGCAAGTCATACAACGAAGGGTAACGGGGAGGCAGGTCCTGGCTCTGGGCTTCAGAGCCCATGTTCTTAGCCATCACACGATACTGTCTCTAGCAAAACAGGACACGATGGAGCCTCCCTAGATCGTCTTCTTTCCAATGAGGATAATATTCATTAACTCTCAAGGCTGTCGTGAACGGTCAATGAGAGAACGTATGTACATGAAGCAATTAGAACAATGCCTAAGGAGTAAACTGCTCAATAAGTGGTTTTTTTAGTAGCTGCTATCGTCACAACCCCACATGTAATACTCTGGCTCTGAGAAACAGCGGGCCCCCGAGCTCCTCACCTGACCACAAGCTGCGGGAATCATTACTTCTGGCTCGAGGCGGACCTCAGAACCAGCCCCCATGGCCCTACTTTCCGAAGCCTACCTGCCTAGAACAACACAAGCACACATGCCTTGCTGTTAATTATTATTACCGGTTGCTCCTTTCACTGTAGTAGAAGACACATTTATGAATGCAGTGGGCAAATAACGAATTCTTCAATTTTGTGTCTGTATTTTACGTCCTACAAAACAGGCACAGGAACAGGGTCAACTTGACGGCTGTTGTGGGAATGAAATAAGTTAATGTAAAAACAGCACCCACCTACCCGCTCAGCATCCTTTCCAGGACTCGCCAGCCCTTGAAACATATTACCCCTACCCTGAGGCAACTACTACGCGGGTGATGGATGCACTGTTACAGAAGCATCACCTTGTACCATTGTGCAATTCCTGAAACCATGCCGAGATTCAGGCAGCTCCGGTTACCAGGTCAACTCAGAGCCCCCTCACGAGACCAGGTTCCTCTCTGCTCCGAGGGCCACTCTTAACCATCATTACTATCAGGTAATTATTCTCACAATAAAACCTCACTAACACTGAGGGCTGCCTAGTGATGCTTTGCGGTGTGTGGCTGTTTATTAACCATATATTGACTGAGTCACTATTAAACCAGTAACAATTAAATAACAATTATATAAATGATAGACAGTATACCTTTGCTACATGTGCCAACTACCAAACCACTGTAGTACGGACAGAAACTGGAGGGACTAAATTGAAGCAATGAAATGAACATTCTCCTCAGACTTAAGCAAAGCTTTTCTCTCATGGGTTATCATCTTGTTTGTTTTTCCTTCTACTTTCAATACATAGGGTAAGGATAAAGGAGAATTTGCCTGTAGAAGTAGGTGGATACAGGAAAAAAGGACTTCTTGTAATGCATTCCAACTCTTGAGTTTAGGATACTAGGAATATTGAAATGGGAACGCACGTGTCAAGGCTTCCTTAAAGGGCCTCAAAATTTAAAAGAAAGAAGGCCTACGGATATACTCTTGTCCACCCAATATCAACACCATTCCAGGCATAGGAAAGCCACAATGAACCATCACCCAAAGGCACCCTACGGACTGCTCCTTCTGTATGCTGTTTACCTACCAACCAAATAGATTCTTTGAATAGCTGAATTCCATTGCCTAAACATATTAACAAAAGGCCATAACATCACTAATCAAGACATTCGCAAAGGATTGCTGTTGGTTAGGTTGGTTCATTTTTTACCTATGCTGTATTGTCCCTACACTTGCACAGACAGACCAAGGTGCACTGGATATGGGTTTATCTAAAGCTGAGAGAATTATTTAAGTAGTGTGATAATAAAATTTGGACCAGATTCCTGCAATGCTTATCAAAGCATTATCATGACGTCAGGCCTGGTTTTAAAAGAAAATACTTAAATGGCAGATCAGGAGCATAAGGGATTTTAAAAGGCTCGTCTGTTTAGATACACAGATTTACCTTTCGGTGATAAAGTCTGTGCAAATGGCAAAATAAGTTTGTTTTAAAATACACCAAAGTGAAATCAAAATATTCTTCCTCTTGGGATACTAGAGAATTTCAGGCATAGTCCTGAATAGGAGTGTTTTTTTTTTAAGCTCAGGGTACTTATTTTGAGCATTTATATTTATTAAAATTTATTTCATGATGGAATGATTTCTGAGAAAAAATACTCTGAAAAAAATACTCTCAGAGTTTAAAACAAATTTCAGGCCATCCAGCATAATTCATTATTCAAAGTTTTAAAATCACTAAGAACAGACCCATAGCCTAGTACTTTAACAAACACAAACAGATGTGCAGAGCACTTCAGTCTTGAGTCATGAACTCCTTATTTTAAGGAAATAGCTGTTCAGTTTTAACCGGCTCTAGACATCATGCCCCTCTTGGCAAAATAAGCACCAAACTAGACAGTCCAGAAGGTTATTTTTTAAAATCTTAGCTTTTTTTTTTTTTTTTTTTCTGGTTTAAGATCCAAATCACATTTCCGTCGATGTGTATAGTCGTGTCAAAAAGAAAGCAGCTTAAACACAGAGCATATGACTAGAAAACACCCACTACTACATTTTTCTAGAATATCTTATTATTTCCCAAGGTCTGTGTGGCACTGCTATCACCGGATATCAGCATTTTCTACAGACAATATCCATGGAAACAACTTGTAAATATCAGTGTATTATGAAGCCAGAGAGAAACATACAGTCCTGGAGGGGCTGAGGCACTGAGCAAACGTGCCAACAAGGAGCCCCGTGCTGTGCACGGCCCACTCCCTAACCAGGCAGCCCGGGGTTAGGGGCTCCAAGGCCCCCAGGAGTGAAGGCCCCTCCCCTCCTCCTAACCAAGGCACTCTCACAAAACTCTTCCAAGTGCCGACTGGTCCGCTTGGAAACCTAGGGCTCCAAGACTGCAGAGTGTCTCGCAGCACAAAATCCTTTTTCTTACATGTCGTCCAGTACAAATCACACCTTAAAAGGTCATCCTTATGGGGAAAGAATCTAAAACAAGAGTGGATATAGGTATATTTATAACTGATTCACTTTGCTTTACAGTAGAAACTAACACGACATTGTAAATCAACTATACGCCGATAAAAATTAAAAAAAAAAAAAGGTCATCCTTTGGAACACAAAAGCAGATTTTGGGATTCATGTGACATAGTCTCCATCTGACTCTTCTGAAAAGAAATGATCCCTCATCCCTCCTCAGATACACCAAAGAGTGATTCCAGGAGGTTCCCATAGGATGGGATCCGGCATGAAGAAGATGCTTAATTAATGGAAGTTTTTATTATAGAATGAAAATTCTATTAGTTTCCGAGACCTTCTCGTTTCTCATTCACCTGTGTTGTCCAAGTCATAAAAATGGAATTTTACTGCTACTTTGTTTGCTTTTTCTACTTTGTCTTCAGTGGTCCCTCTACAGAATACAGGTATATATTTGTGTGTGTATATACCCCCATGCATATGTAAATATACCCACACATATACACACATATATGCATGTGTGTCTTTAGGGTATAAATATGTAGCGTATAAGTAGAACAGGTAAAATTCTACTCATATCACTTTGATTTTCATATCACCCCCTGAGTACATATATATTTACTTTAAGCATGTTCATTATCAAGCTATTCATATATATATTTCATACATATATGAAATCCAGAAACTGAATTAGGTAAGTTGGAATAATTTTCTATTAAAGTTTACTGAGCAATTTTGAAAAGAATCAATCTTCACTTTGAGTTTTTCTAAGATCATCACTTTTATTTCTAACGCCAAAAGGTTTATGGGATATACGGGATTATATTTTCCTCGGAACCTGACTACAGAATGAGGCAGAAGAAAAGAAAAAACAAGAAAAAGAAAAAGGACTGTCATTTCTCAAGAAGCTAAACAGAACAAAAATCTTCATATTAAAGAAAACATTGCACTTTGCTAGGTGATCTGACCACTCTGGTAAGTCCAGCTAAGGCGATTACTTCATATTTTGTGGCATGAAAAGGGAAATAAGAAATGCTAGGCTTCGTGTGTACCTGGCTCAACCCACCTTCCTGGGCAGTATCCCTGGGCCGGGTTTGTTTTGGCCCTAGGGTTGTTTTATTTTCCTCTTCTCACTTAAAATTTTTCCTCTTGCTCTATTTCTTTCCTCATCCTGTTAAAATTACCCCTTCAAGGGGCTTTGATATCCAGGACTCTTACCATAGCCTTTAATAGGTTCCCGGGCTACCAGAAAATTCAGCTTCTTTTAACAGTTTTCTTAGGCTCTTCACCCCTTGACAGAGGGGTAGAATAGCTTTTTTTCTTTCTTTTTTTTTTTTGCGGTACGCGGGCCTCTCACTGCTGTGGTCTCTCCCGTTGCGGAGCACAGGCTCAGCGGCCATGGCTCACGGGCCCAGCCACTCCGCAGCACGTGGGATCTTCCCGGACAGGGGCACGAACCCGCGTCCCCTGAATCGGCAGGCGGACTCTCAACCACTGCGCCACCAGGGAAGCCCTGCTTTTTTTCTATTTTTGATTATCTCCTGACTTCTATTCATATATTCAGAAATTTTTATCTACCTACTTATTCTACTAAGCCTCAATGTCCTCTCTGAAAATGACAGGAATCAATCACGCATGTCACTTCTTGATTTTATTAATCTCATAGGTAAACAAGAAAACGATATAAATAGAGTAGAAGAGTACCAGATCATGTGCCATATAGGCAGAACCAAAATCTAACAGGAGTCACTTGCAGCAACTATTGTACTCTGGTTTCAATTGCAAAGCTGTTCATATTTTCATTTAAACTAGAGTTTAAAATATGAAAAAAAATACACATGTAAATGTCTTTCTAATACTGTATTAGCACAGGATATAAGTTTAGAATACAAGCTCTTATTAGGCAGGGGCTGCATTTCTTTTCTTTTCTTTTCTTTACTTTTTTCACCTCCGTGTCCCCAGCCTCTAACTACTATCTGACACCAAGGCACAAACACTGACCCATTCGTTCCGTTTGGCTGACAGCGAACGGAAGTGCTTCAAACCACACAGGAAAGTGAAAGATAAGGCAACATGCATCCTCTCCCTGCCCCCGCCCTCTGCAAACTTCAGTTCAGGGACCAGATGAGACACAGACAACTTTCCCGTCTACTTGTGGGCTTTTGGGCAACTGAGTAATTGTGGGCTACTCAGGGCTTTAGTCATCTTGAACCTCAACCTGGGCGAGACAGCACAGCTCACCAGATGGCAAACACGATCCCAGTTTTCAATACAGCAACTCCAGCGGTAATATTCCTGTCATAGGTCAAGAACGCACTATATCACCAATTATGACTCATGGGTTCCAAGCACACACGGCAGGGCATTTCACTGGATCTACTTAGAAGGTGCCTAATGGCAACTTTTAAAATACTGAGCATGGAATTCTTTAGAACAATGGATCCCACGCTCAACACTTTAAAAGTTGACCGATTAAGTCCTGCACGACTAATAGTATCAGCTCTATCATTTCACTCGGCACAGTTACGTGGACCCTTCACATTTCAGCTGAATGTCATCTTCTCAGAGACGTCGCCTGTGAATCCCGCAGGCACAGAGGTTGCCACCTTCCCCAGCAAAGTCGACACTACACACATTACTATTTTCTTACTATTCAATGCTTTCCAGAGGCCAGGGGCCCATCTAATAATCTTTTTATTCCCACTGTTTAGCATGGTCTTTGGTCCATACATAGCAAGGACTAAATGACTGGTGAGTGGGACGGATGGATGGACGGATGGATGGACGGACAGACGGATGAGTTTACACATGAATATATGTTAACATACATATTTATATACAAACATAAGTAGAGTAGGCAACCAGATAGTCGTGATTACACATGTGGTCTTGAAATAGTCCTATATAACCAACATCTATACTCTTGAACATTTTTTTCTTCTTTCTCTAATTCTGCCTATTCACGTTAAACACAAGCATAACTTTCTCAAAAATAATTGCAAGTGGCTTTTAAAACATGAGGACTCTAGACTTTATTCAGAGTAATAAATTAACACCTATTTTTTTGGCCATGCCGTGGCTTGTGGGATCTTAGCTCCCCGACCAGGGATTGAACCCGTGCCCTCAACAGTGAGAGCGCCAAGTCCTAACCACTGGACTGCCAGGGAAGTCCCAAATTAGACACTATTTTTTAGAAATTTATTATAAAGTTATTCCCCCTTCATTTCCTCACATGCTAATCATTACCACGGCGAGCTCTCTGATTTGCTGTATACACCTTGGCACGCTAGCTGAATACTAGTTACACAACTTGCTGTCTTTGAATTCTATGGTCTAGGTATCCGGCTGTTTCTTTTTCAAATCGTCTCCAAGTAGGGACCCAAGCTTATACATCTCAACCTCACCAGTGTTTCTATACTGAATAAAGGCTCGTAAAAGCAGTATTAATTACATATTCTCAAACCTCAAGGCTTGTTGTCATCAATCATTCTCTTTTTAAAATTTTTATTGAAATATAGTCGATTTAAATAAAATGTTGTCAGTTTCAGGTTGACAGCAAAGTGATTCAGTTATACATATATGTATACATACATATATATACTTTTTTTACATTCTCTTCCATTATAGGTTATTACGAGATAACTGCGTGTACTTCCCTGTGCCTTACAGTAGGTCCCTGTTGGTATTTTACATATAATAGTGTGCGTACTTCAATCATTCTCTTTGACTAAACGTTTTACCTCTTTCAAGGAAGTAACAAGCAGGACTGTAGCTAAGTTTTTCTAACTCTCCCCACCTGCTTTGTTAAACAGGAGATTAATGAATTATGCAGTGCTTTATGACTAATGCTTCCTTATCACACACAACCCAGCCCATGAATTTGTTAGTGCAAATATTTTTGTTCATTTCAAAATATTTTTGCCTATTTCCTCTCTCTGTACTGAAATCCCATGATTTCAAGCCCTGGTTAACATAATCCAGATGATGCTAGTAGCCGACCCTAAGCCATACTTTCTTGCCCTCCTTCTAACACGCTGTGAGGCTTACCCACCTTCAGGGCTGGCCTCGTCCCTACAACACACACTGGAGCACATGCCGCAAGCACCACATACAAAACCACGAGTGGTCATTTATCTGCTTCTTTGTCAAATCTGAACCTCGGACGTTACATTTTTCATTTAAACTGAATACATTTAATTCTGGTTTACAGGTTGATATTTTGAGAGTTTGCTTCACCTAAGCCTGGCCTTCAGAAGCTGGTTCAATGCGCTATTCAAGCCAAATTTTGGATCATCTCAGGTAAAGGCCACCTTCCGGTGGTGAGTTCATGACGGTTAAGTACCAACTTCTGACATCTCCTGGCAGCCACCCTGCTTGTGACCTTCTCAGGCTGTTCACTTCCGTTCAGACTTCTCCACTTCGAGAATCTTATTCTATTCTTCACAATTCAGCATTCAATTTCACATTATCTTGTGTCTTTCGAGCGCTGGTGTCTCTGGCTAGTTTAGCTGTTCCCTGAGGGCAGGGATTATGCTAATACCCCTAGTCTGTCCCTTACACTAGTGGGCCTTCACTAAGCACATAATTAAACTCTGGTCCTAGGAGGGAAAGCTCACATCACCTTACTGCAGCAGAGTAAACCAGAGCATCAGCGAACTTGAACTTTGCACCGATTGTAAACATTTGATGAACATAAATTCCTATTATTAGCAAACAGTCTGGGGATGGAATTATGAGTTGTCATTACCAAAATCTTCGGATAGGAAGTACATTGTCGATGTGATCGTGACTATTACTTAATGATTTAAGCTACCAGGTGTTATTTGTATTTAGTTTTATGATGAACAAGAAAGATACATAATGATGTTTTTCTTGCCTAGCAAATGATACAACAGTTAGTACAGACAGGGATAATTCTACTCTTAGATAATGCTTCAACTTGGAGCAAAGGTATGAATACAATCTTTACCATTTCCCAGCTCTGTCTATTTGGACAGTTTTTACATCCTCTTTCACCTGTATCCTCTTTTGTAAAATAAGGATAATCCCTCCTGTGAAGGACTGCTGAAAGATTAGTGCTTACGTGAGTAACTAACCTAGTTTGTTTTGCAAACCTAGTTTGCTTTGCAAACAGTAGGCGCTCCATAAGTGGTGCTATTTGTCACGTAGCTCCCATCTGCTAGGGTTCTCTGCCCAGGCCCTCGGAGACCTGACAGCATCAGAAAAGAAGTGTAGTCTGCAAATAGCCGGCAGCAAACACAGTATCTTCCTCTCTCCCTCTCTCCCTTCTTTTTTTCTGCCCTTCCCTTTTTCTTTCTTTCCTTTCTTTGCAGGCTGCGTGGAAAACTTTGTTTTTTTAAACGTTCCTTTTTATCTCCTAAGAAATTCCTCATATTCAAGTTCTTGAGAGATATAAATAAGAATCTGAAGTTTGCTAAGCATAAAAGAGCAGTGTCACACTTTGGAGAATGATGTTGAACTATTACCGTCATACTTTTGGACATCCTTAACCTAGATAAATAGTAGGGAAACTACGATTAGAGAGTTTCGGGGGGCAAAATGCTCTCAGATAACATAAGTGCTGGCCTCATTTGCGCCGAGATTAACCCCGATGCCCCAGCAAAACAATGCCTACCACAATCCCATGAAATAATTTTAGAAGTGATGAATTAGGACTGGTTCCATTTGCACAAATATTTTGATACCATGAACTGGCTCGCTTACTGAGACAGACGGGCAGAGTTGGAGACCCACAGATAGGAATGTCGAGAAGTGGGTGATTGAAGTCAGTGCATGGGGTTTTTGCTGAGAAAGAGTCGGGGGTTAAGTCAGCTGCCATGTGGGGAAACGATCTGGGATTCTTGGCAGACAGGGAGCACGGTCTACTTGACTGTTGACAGTGTATATCCAGACATGTGTCCAAGTGCTGGAAACAGCTCTTGAGGAATCACTTTAGGGGAGGAACCTTTGAGCAGTGGGGTTTCGACATGTGCTGTATGCAGTGCATAGTCCTTTACTACCGCCTGACTGTCAGCAGTGTGTTCACCAGAGCTGTTGGTTCCACTACATTTAGGGATTTGTCGTGGGCTTGGGTCATATGGTTAAGAGTTTGAAAATGACAACTAAGCCCCCGAGAGACTTCTGGGCAGTGAAATTTCTGTCCCATTAAATTAAATGTAAAGGAATCTAAAATATGATACAAATGAACTTATTTACGAAACAGAAACAGACTCACACAGAGAACAGATTTACAGTTACCGGAGGGGAGGGTGGGAGAGGGACAAATTAGGAGTTTAGGATTAGCGGATGCAAACTATTGTATATAGGATGGATAAACAACAAGGTCCTACTGTACAGCACAGGGAACTATATTCAATACCTTGTGATAAGCCATAATGGAAAAGAATATGAAAAAGAATATATATATTTTATATATATTTATAAAAGAATATATATGTGTATATAAATCAAGTATATTTTAAAAAAATCAATATTTCTGCAAAGGTTCATATATAAAACTACAGTTTAAGAAATATGAAGTGGGGCTTCCCTGGTGGTGCAGTGGTTCAGAATCTGCCTGCCAATGCAGGGGACACGGGTTCGAGCCCTAGTCCAGGAGGATCCCACATGCTGTGGAGCAACTAAGCCCTTGCGCCACTACTACTGAGCCCGCGCTCTAGAGGCCACGAGTCACAACTACTGAAGCCTGCACGCTCTAGGGCCTGTGCTCCGCAACAAAAGAAGCCACCGCAATGAGAAGCCTGCGCACCGCAAGGAAGAGTAGCCCCCGCTCGCCGCAACTAGAGAAAGCCTGCGTGCAGCAACGAAGACCCAATGCAGCCAAAAATAAAATGAATAAATAAATGTATTAAAAAAAAAGAAATATGAAGGGATTTTGTTCCCACGGGAACAGAAAAGTTATAATATTATCCTATACTTTAATATCTTCAGAGAACTTTTATAAAACATTACTTTATAAAGGCAAAACAAATGTGTGTGGACAGTCCAAGGAAACACAGATCTTTCAGTGGTGGAAGAGACTTGAATCTTCGTTTGGGACCCAATCCCCTTACTTTATTTTATTTAAAGAATATAATGATAAAACAGGCTCAGTATTTTAGCCAAAACCACGTAGCTAATAGTAAAGGACAGAGCTGAATCTGAAACACGTCAGGCATTCCAAGCCATTGTTCTTCCATGTACATAACAGTACCCTCATCATAATTCTCTCACGTCCATAAGTGGCCAATTCATCCTACTGAAAAATCTAAGTCATCAGTATGGTACCTGGAGCAAAGTACAAATGGAATTTCTCCATTTCCCAAACTAGTAGCCCTAACACTGTGTGTACTGAAAAATGCATTCAGAATTTCACCTAGATGCGTGCGGAAGAATCTACTCTACTCACGGTCTCCTGTGGGATTTTATTTATTTATCTGTGTTGGGTCTTCGTTTCTGTGCGAGGGCTTTCTCTAGGTGGCAAGCGGGGGCCCCTCTTCATCGTGGTGCGCGGGCCTCTCACTATCACGGCCTCTCTTGTTGCGGAGCACAGGCTCCGGACGCGCAGGCTCAGTAGTTGCGGCTCACGGGCCCAGCTGCTCCGCGGCACGTGGGATCTTCCCAGACTAGGGCTTGAACCCGTGTCCCCTGCACTGGCAGGCAGATTCTCAACCACTGCGCCACCAGGGAAGCCCTCCTGTGGGATTTTAAAAAGAAGCTAGGAACATACAGCTCTGTGCACCAGTAACCTGACGGTCTGTATGGACAGAAATTAAAGAAGGTGTACATTACTGCGGGCAAGAGCATCTTTCTCTATCTACGTAAGAAGAAGCATCTCCCTAAGATTACTAACACTGCGTGTGCTCTGAGCCAGGGTCCCCAGAGTCTACTCCCTGGGGCAGGACTCCTTCCACACGGCCCTCCTCTAAGTGGGCATCTATGAACACACAGGTCTCGCCAATTGTTCTTAAGCCAGGTGACAGCTTATACAACATGCAACGTCGCCAATATTCAACTGCATCTCATCTGAAGGCAAGTCACAACTACCACAAACCCTACCTCTAGCGGGTGAGGCTCCCTTGATTTCACCGAATGAAATGTTCAAGTGAGGTCCACTCCACAGCGTTTTCCTTTAAATATTGTAATCCAGTAGAAGAACTTTCTCCTTGATTTTATGATAACCTCTGTATACCAACAGAAAATCCCTTTGCCCCCGTTCTTTTTGCAAGTTTCAGTGAATGATCAAAGTTGGGTCTGCCTCTGCACAGAATCAGTCCCCTGGGCTCGCAGCGGGTCTGCCTCACCTGCATGGCGATGACATTCATACACGTATGCTGTTCATATCCTTACCACATTCGTATCATAATACCCATATCCCATTCGTACCCTTATATTCATATACACACACTATTCGTACCGTAATATTCATATACCTATACTATTCGTATCATTATAAAATTCATACACATACAATATTCATATCATTATGACATTCATATCCATATATTGGGTTGGCCACAAAGTTCGTTTAGGTTTCTCAAAAACCCGAAAGAACTTTTTGGCCAACCCGATACTATTCATATCCTCATAATGTTGATATCCATGTACTATTCGTGTCATGTTCATGGTCCAGGAGATAATATTCACATCATTCCTTCCGCCGAAAACAGGTGTAAGTGGAACCAACATGGGCAAGGAAGCTGGGAAGGGGGTCCTTAACGTCTACCTTCTACCTTGACGTGTGAATTAGGTTCGATGAAACCTTTTCAGCTTGACTTCAGAGGGTTTTGTGAAATATCTTAATTTAACCTCTGTTAACTGCATAGCAAAACAATAATCCTTTTGTGAAAGTTATATGTTTTGCTTCATTCTGTCAAAAACCTTAGAGGGGAAATCAAATAACACTTAGAAATAATTCCATGGATGAATTAGAAAGAAAACCTCAGTCAGCATCTCCCTGTCCTGTGAAAGCCAAAGGAGGTGGCCTATTCAAAGACTGTTTCTTTAGAAAGTAGTCTGTACCCTAAAGAGAGCTGAGCACAGCCTAGCTCCCCGAGAGTCATGGCCAGGGGAACTGAGGAAAGTGTGCCATTTGAAAGCTCAAACAGCAAAAAGATACTAATACTTTAATACTGGAGGTACAACCACATAAAATATCGAATAAGCTGAGAAAAGA
Source organism: Phocoena phocoena (assembly GCF_963924675.1). NCBI lineage: Eukaryota > Metazoa > Chordata > Mammalia > Artiodactyla > Phocoenidae > Phocoena > Phocoena phocoena. The sequence continues at coordinate 1,224,504 of NC_089223.1, forward strand.
AAGGCCTGCACAGTATATTTGAGACTTGTATACGTAGAAGTCTTTTATTCTTAATGATTGGTGCTGCATTGCTCTTGCCTGGTTTTTCTTTGGGGGTAAAATTATATAAATGGGTAACTAGCTAGCTAGCTGGTAATACGGGCGTTTCGTTGGTTGCAGAAGTTGTCCAAGTGTAAGTCGCTGTGCCAGTTGGACAAACAGGAGGTGGCATCATCACCCCAAGGGAAGACATGGCAGGAACTGAAAGTAAAGGCTTGCCACGGAGAAAGGCACTAAGATATGCCCCGAATCCTCATGGAGTGCAAACGGTCAGAATCTTCCTGAGTAACAGAGGGAAAGTGATAACTGGGCAATAAACGGGGAAGATGGGGGAAGGAAAGCCAAGAAGAGAGGGAGGTGTTGGGGGTAAATGGAGGGATATGACGGGGACATAGGTACAGACAGGGCTGGAGACAGACAAGCATGGAGAGACCGACACGGGTTCTGGGAGTTACGGGATTCGTTCTTTCTCTGCTGGAATGTTGATTTTGAACATTTCAAAACATAAAACCAAAACATCTCATTAGCCAAGGGCACAGTCCCTTGATCTCAGACTTGGTCAGGTCCCTACCCTTCATTTTAAGCCCTCTTGGGAACGATTTTTTTTTTTTAAGTTACATAAGTAATTGCTACAGAGGTCAAAGGATAACAAAACTATAAATTATGCCATCAAGCTCACTATACTCAAGAGCGGCTGGAAAGGGCTCTGGTAAAACCTTCACTCTAAAGAGAACTTTATTCTGGCCAGAAGTGGAGGAGGGGAAAGCAACGAGTGTACATTTGAAAGCTGCCCGTAACTCCTTTTGGGTCTTAACACCACGAGTGAAGATGGTTATTTCTGCACCACTGGCATTTCTTCCTCTTTCTGATGGAAAGGGAAAGTTTTGTTTTCAGGAACCATTTCTCCAGCAATACAAACCATCACTTAACTTCAGGATGGGCAAGGAGCCCAAATCTTGCCAAGCACGGTAACAGCTGCTCCTAGCTCCCCCTATAGTAACTGGTCCAGGGATGGATACCTGGCTCAAAGCAGGCCAATCAAAACTCTTCCGAACAGACGTGTGGTTGCCAAGGGGGAGGGGGAGTTTGGGGTTAGCAGATGCGAACCATCATACATAGAGGATGGATAAACAACGAGGTCCTGCTGTGGAGCACAGGGAACTACATTCAATACCCTGTGATAAACCATCATGGGAAAGAACCTGAAAAGAATATATATAAAACTGAGTCACTTTGCTGTACAGCAGAAACTAACACAACATTGTAAACCAGCTATACTTCAATGAAATTACAAAACAAAAAGAAACTCTTCCAAAAATTTTTGCAGGAAGAGTTCCTGTCTCCTTCGAAGATTGCAAGTTCTAAAATGTTGGCACCTGCCTGGTTTCCTCTGCGATTTTATGAAGACAAACTGATTGAGAGTGAAGCCCACCACAAGAAAGCAAGTCTATGGAAGCAGAGGAAGAGGCAGAGTCGGGGGCATCATTCAAAACCTGGATGAAGCCCATCCCTGAAACGTTCAGGGACGGATCCAAACATTATCTTTTTCAGTTGGTTACTTGAAGCTAAAAGGATCTTAAAGTTACTCTCTCTTGCATGAATCCCACTATCTTTCAACCGAAGCCATTACCTATTAGGGACATCTCTTCTGTCCTGGCACACCTGTAGCAGAACTGCAGTAGTATCCCCAGACTCTATGCAATACTGCTTCGTATTGCGGCTCTTCTCAGGGCCCACGGAGGCCTGGCTTAACCCATGGAGAAGTGAGGAACGCCTTCTCTTCTCTGTAACAGAGGGGCCACTTAACATTCTAAGCAATTCCCTGGTTTGTCTTTAATATAAATATTTCTCTTGTCGGCAATGTTGAAATTGGTCGTTTTGTTCCTCCCCAAACTTGTGCCCTGGGGCAAAGGGGAACGTAGCTTTGAAATACAAAGCATTGATCCCACTGTAGAGGTTCTTTCTTTTTTAAAAAAAAATTTTATTGGAGTACAATTGATTTACAGTGTCGTGTGAGTTTCAGATGTACAGCGAAGTGAATCAATTATAGATATACACATACCTATTCTTTTTTAGATTCTCTTCCCATATACGTTCTTGCAGAGTATTGAGTAGAGTTCCCTGTGCTCACTAGTTATCTTTTTTATATATAGCAGTGTGTATCTGTCAATCCCAATCTCCCAATTTATCCCTCCCCCGCTTCCCCCCCCCCCCCCGGCAACTATACGTCTGTTCTCTGTTGTCTGTGAGTCTGTTTCTGTTCTGTAGATAAGGTCATCTGTGCCATTTGTTTAAAATTCCACACATAAGTGACATCATATGGTATCTGTCCTTCTTTGCGCTCACGTGCATGGGCACACCGCCCCTCACCGGCCCCTCCACTCACACGGAGCTTTAACAAGGAAGGGGGAGAATGGAAGAGAGGAAGAGGCTTTCTGTTATTAGATCAGGCAGAAAATAATTGGCCAAGGGTAGGTCTGAAGAAATCTCTAATGGAAGAGTTTTGTGTCTGAAAATAACACAATTCCTTCAACTAAGTACCTTTAAATTCTTCCCCAATCCATTTTGCATGGCTTCTGGCAGTATTTTCTTGGTAAACTATAGACTGGTCCATGCTCTCTTCTGCAAGAAAACCCTCAGCTTCTGAGAGCAGAGGAAGGGAGACCAAATCCATCACTGGGGGTTCACAGTTGGACCCTGCCCACCGGGACAGCCTCACCTCGACGGCATCACGTGCTCCAGGGGAAATCATCGTTCACACATTCTTCCCCTCTAACCCACCTATCCTTTTATGTTAGCTAGCTCTTACTGAGTACCTGATAGGTGCTGGTCAGTACTGACGTCTCACCTGTTCTTCGAGGCAGAACACGCATTGTGTCTCCATCCTTCTGGATCATCACTCATCGCTTCCTAGTCGTGACAGGTGCTGGAGGAGACCCTACCTTTGCCCTCACAGCCTCCTCCTGTGCTCCCTTCTCTTCTGCCCTAAAACACCTGTGACCTGTGTAGGCGACCAGCCTGCATATGCCTGGCACAGACAGGCCCTTCAGGAAGGTCTCGGGGATGGATAATAAATGCCCCAAGCCCACCTGGGCCCCCTACCCCTTGCCAGTGGTGGAGGTGGACGCCAAGCAAGTGGCCATGCTATCACCTGTAACACCAGGCACGACTCCTCTGGTCTCACAGCAAGGCTCCCACAGGGCACCTTAAAAACGCACTGAGCTTTCTGTCTCACCTAAGCTTTTCTGGCCGTCCTGAACAGGACTGGAATGCTGAGCGAGAGGCCCACACCCAGCTACATGTTCTGAGCCCCAGTTCTGCAGACTCAGGCTGGGGCCCCACGGGATGCCTTTGGACCTTCCAGGGATAAAAGTTAAGATCATTTATGCCAAATAGTGTCTAATGCCGCCTTGTCCTTCCCTTCACTATTTTAAGGGGCTCACGAAAACATTTTGCTTGAAAAATAAATTCTTAGGATGAACTTATGGGTCTCCAACGTCATTAGCAGCTCAATAATACTGTCTTTTTTTCAGTTGTATGGCAATAGAACTAAGAAATATCTTTATTCCTTTCCACAAAATAACTTTTTCCTTAAAATTTTGTCTCCTAGAGCTTGCACTGTCGTTGTAAACTTGATATAAGAAATCTATCCTAGGCTTCAAAGTTACATCTACTAGAGGGAAACACAGAAAAGGAGTATTTGAGCTTCTGAGGTCTGCGTGGGAGGGTTAATTCGTGCCCCCCATTTCTCCACAATAAATTAATAACAATTATTTATAGGCTGTTGCTGGTAAGATACGCAGTTACAGTCTGAATTAGAAAATGGTCAACAAAGCAGTCTAAACACAGTCAGCTACAGTCATAACTACTCTCTACTCACCGTCTTCTGGGACCTGTGGCCTTTCTATTTTAATTGTCTGTTTACTTGTCTGCTTCTGACCAGACTCTGAGTTACTTGAGGGCAGAGACGACTCCCCTTCACCACTGTCTCCCCGCACCCCCATGGGGCTCAGCAAGTGCCCACTGGACTTACAGTAAATACACGAGCAAAAACCAAGGCCACATTAATTCTACGATAAACAGCAGGAAGGGAGGACAATGTCCAAAAGATTTTCTTCATTTGGAAGGAAAACTAACAGCTTTGATCATCTTCAATTCCAAGCGTTAAAAAATGTGTTTCTTTCGCCTAGCAGATTTAGCATTTCTATCATTCAACGTTTTCCACGCTGGACCAAAGACAACATTTCCTCCGAAAGAAACTCAGCTGTTTTGGTGAAAAAGGGCACTATTTTGTTTTTTTTAATTGAAGTAGAGTTGATTTACAATGTTGTGTTCATTTCTGCTGTACAGCAAAGTGATTCAGTTATACAGAAGCACCACTGAACAGCCCATTCTTTTCCACACACTGTCATTTACAGTCTTTCTCTTTGTAAAATATAATATATAATAAGTAAATTTATTTATGTCAGAGAGGAGCAAACAAACAAAAAAAAAATTGACTTTTCCACTAAAAAGTGCCCTCTTAAGGACACCATATGTCACACACATAAGAACCACATGTGCACAGAGAACATTGAAAAACAAGACATATTTCGGCCCTTTTTACACCAATGTGTGTACACACACACACACCCCATCCTTCCATTCCTGTCCCACACCAATACCCTCCACCACATTGCCTGCACATCTTCTCAGGCTGGAAAAGCAACAAAACCAAACTTGCCTCTGACTTGTTTTGCTCTTTGTAATAATGTCAACCTCACAGCATAAAAACACAACTCCCTCTGTCTGTTTCTTTATAAAAGATGATTTGAGAAGCCAGCAAGGCCACGGGGGTAAAAGTCAAACATCTCACTCGAGTCTGCCCTCTTTTGAAGATGCCGCTAAAACAGTGAATCACATTTTCTAGACTCTTCTACGTTTCAGACTTGAGAAAATATTGACACTGGGGCAGCTTAAATTCCGAAGATGCATTTTATCGGGGACACATCTGTATTTAAGTTCTCCAGGCTTGTCATGGAAAATAGTCCATCTGGCCATTTTTAAAAATCAACTTTAAACTTGAACTTGAGAACACTAAGTTGTATTAGGAGGAACCTGGTTTTGCTTGAAACGGTGTCTCTTCCAGCCACATGGTAGACAAAGTTAGGCAGAGACACTCTTCTTGGTGCGTTACAACAAAAATTGCTGAATAAATGAGTAAAAGAAAACCTTTGTTTCTCATGCAATACTGAGCTGTCAGGAAAATAGGAGAATTCTCTGGAGGACAGACAAGAAAAGGAACCAATATTCCAGTGAGGTGACTACGCTCTGGGCCCTGCGGGCATCTGCTGAGCATCTACGTGCAAGGGCAGGGTGGGGATGGACGGTTCATGGGCCACAGGTGGTCCAGGAGCTGCGTGGGGCTGCATCCTAGCTCCATCCTTCCCTCTCTACCCTGCGGCCCACACACGTCACTCGTAAAATGTACCCCTTGATGGGAGGCTACAGGGATACATCAGCAATTAACCGGACGACTAACTTCTCAACAGCCGTAGACAGTGGATGGCGTCTTCACAGAATTGAGAAAAACAGAAACACACAACTGAAAATCCTATATCCCGTCTGAACAACTTCCAAGAAAGAAGGTGAACTACAGAAATGTTCAAATAAATAAGACCTGAGTATTTACTATCCACGGGCTTTCATTTAAGAGGCTTTTAAAGACTATATTGAAAGAAGTAAAATGATGCTACCCCCAAAATTCTGAAGTGCAAGAAGAAATCGCTAGCATCAAAAGTAAGCCCGTAGGGATGGCTAAAGAAACACCGATCGTACAAAACAATAACGACACATGTTTTACTTGTGAAGGTAAAGAATACAAAACTAAAATCCTCAGAATCCCACACCTATCAGGAATGAGCGTAACTGTGGTGAGAACCAAGCCGGCTCGGACAAGAAGGATGAAACCACCCGGTTATGTGGTTATAGTAACAGAACATGACTATTTTACTGTCTTCATTATTTTCCCAGGCAAGTACCTTTACTGTTAATTATAGGAACTTCCTCCAAAGAACCATTAACTCCTTCAACAAAGCATCAACAGTTTACTGTCTAGCACTGCGGAGCGCATGCCTGAAAATCCCTGCCTTGTTTCCACGAGTTCCGCACTATTATGTCCTAATTCTTACCCAACCCTTAGTCCAGTCTCAGACTGAAGATCCATTTTAAACCAAACTTCAAACCCTCAACGGAGTCTGGTTTTGCCTTTCCTCCCCAGACGCTGCTCGAGCTGCCAAGGTGGCCGTCCCTGTCACCATGGTGAGCAACAAACTCGGCTCTGTCTTACCAGCTCTGTGAGCTGAGAGCTGGGGTTCAGCATTCCAGGGTAGTTCAAAGGTTCTCAGGTAATTTTCTATTTGGGGAAGGCGGGTAAACGTGAATGAGCTTTCTATATGGAGTCCCGTATGCATTTCTAAGGGAGCCATTTAAACACAGAACTTGATGTACACTTTCTGAATTAGTAGAAAAGCAAACTAGGATGAGAAGACAAACTGAATGAATGCAAAAAAGGAAAGAAAGAAACCGAAAAATGAGTAGAAATGGAATGTACAAAAGAAATAGTAGCAGGCTTCCCTGGTGGCGCAGCGGTTAAGAATCCGCCTGCCAATGCAGGGGACACGGGTTCGAGCCCTGGTCCGGGAAGATCCCACATGCTGTGGAGCAACTAAGCCCGTGCGCCACAACTACTGAGCCTGCGCTCTAGAGCCCACGAGCCACAACTACTGAGCCCACGTGCCACAACTACTGAAGCCCGTGCGCCTAGAGCCCGTGCTCCACAACAAGAGAAGCCACGGCAATGAGAAGCCTGCGCACCGCAATGAAGAGCAGCCCCCGCTCGCCTCAACTAGAGAAAGCCCGCACGCAGCAGCGAAGACCCAACACAGCCAAAAACAAATTAATTAATTAAAAAAAAATAATAGTAGCACTGAATCTAAAAAAGGTATAATCAGAACCAATGTGCTAAATTAAGTTCCTAAGTGTAACATGAAGATTTTTAACTGAATTTTTCTTTTTAATCTTACTCATGTTCCTCTCACAAGGGATAACACACACACACACACACACACACACACACACACACACACCCCTAAGGACACAGGAAAGCTCAAAGTAAAAACATGGAAAGAATGCCAGGCAAATAACCAGCCCAATTCCTGGCACATCTATATCAATATTAGGCACAATATACTTTGAAGTCAAAACAAAACATTAATAAAGATTAAACAAGATCAGGTCTCTGAGCCTGCCTGCACCAACCAGCACAATTTAGACACATATAAAAAACAAAAGTGGACAGTCCTACAAGATGAAACTGATACATATATGTATTCTCTATTACGAGTATTTGACACATATCTCTCAGGAATTGTTACATCAGGAAGAAAACAAAATCAGGGAAGACCCTGACGTCGTGACCAGCACGGCTACAAAACTTGCCATGATGTACATACATGCAGTGCTGCACCCATAACGGAAGGAGAGCACATGTGGAAACTTAAAAAACTTGAAGCAAGTGAAGCCAAGTATTAAATTTTGAACAACCACAGACAAATGGGCCACATTCTTTTTTTTTTTTTTTTTTTTTTTTTTTTGCGGTACGCGGGCCTCTCACTGCTGTGGCCTCTCCCGGTGCGGAGCACAGGCTCCGGACGCGCAGGCTCAACGGCCATGGCTCACGGGCCCAGCCGCTCCGCGGCATGTAGGATCCTCCCGGACCGGGGCACAAACCCGCGTCCCCTGCATCGGCAGGCGGACTCTCAACCACTGCGCCACCAGGGAAGCCCAAACAGGCCGTATTCTTTATCCAAAATACAATTAATTTAGAAATCTATAATAAAAAATGCATTTAAAAAACCTTATGCATTTAACGTAGAAAATGAACAATATGCTTCTATATGACCCGTGCGGCTTAAAAGAAGAAAACAATCGATGCTATAAAAATCCCCAAATGGACAAAAATAAAAATACCACAATATCAAAATTGGCAAGATGCACTGAACACTGGATTGAGAAAGCAAATTCATGTCGTGGAAATGCAATAAATGAGCAGGGGACTTCCCTGGTGGCACAGTGGTTAAGCATCTGCCTGCCAATGCAGGGGACACAGGTACGAGCCCTGGTCCGGGAAGATCCCACATGCCGCGGAGCAGCTAAGCCCGTGCGCCACAACTACTGAGCCTGCGCTCTAGAGCCCGTGAGCCACAACTGCTGAGCCCATGTGCCACAACTGCTGAGCCTGTGGTGTAGAGCCCGTGGGCCACAGATGCTGGGCCTATGGCGGGAGAGGCCACTGTGGTGAGGGGCCCTCGTGCTGAGGTGGGGAGTGGCCCCCCGCTCGCTGCGGCTGGGAAGCACCTACATGCAGCGGCGAAGGCCCAATGCAGCCATAAATAAATATATAAATAAAGAAATTTTATTAATAAATAAATTGATCTTCAAATAAATTAAAAAATGAGGAGTCTGAGGTACCCATCGCCTAGAGAACATTCTGGCCAGAATCTTTCAGCAGGACTTAATTATGAAAACACACTCAGAAATGAAATTGAGAGACATTCCACAGAACAAACGGGCTGGATAGCTCACAAATATCAGTGTCATGAAAGTGAAGAAAAGGCAAGAAAAGAGTTACAATAACCAACTTCAATCAATGACTGATTACCGAATCAAAGCATAATAAGAAAAAAAGCTAATAATGAAGTGATAACATATTGGGACCATGAGAAACATTGGAAAATCAGCTATATTATCAGGTAATAGTTTCATGTTAATGTTACATTTCTTGCAGGTGATACTGGTTTTCAAAAGACAAAGGAAATACCCTAGCTCTTAGGTGATATATGGTGAGGTATAAAGTGTCATTATCTCTGTAACTTCCTTTTAAAAGCCAAATTAAATGAATAAAAAAATGTCTCCCAAAGGGAAAATAGGCCCCTTAGAAAAGTAAAACAAAACAAAACAAAAACAAAGTACTTCAAATAATATAAGAAAATCTTCATCAATCATCATATTCAATATCGATGTGCTAACAAATCTTTTACTTCCAGTGGCCAAAGATGAAACGATTTCCACAACAAAGTAAACAACAATAGCACTGCGTTATAACACAGGGCATAAAATAAATCTCCGTGAGTCTATACTGATACAAATGATTGAAGAAATAAAGGAAGGAAGGAAGGAGGGAAGAAAAGGAAGAGGCACAAATTTTCTTTACTGAAGAATTCCCAATAATATATGTATATATTCCCCCCTCTAGGAGGTGTAACTTAATCACTGTCTCCTAGAACGTGGACCGGACTAAGTCACGTACCTCCAAATAATAGCATATGTAAGGGAAATGTATTTCCTCACCAGAGGAGAAGCCCACCTGACCTGAGTGATTATTGCTAACACCATCAGTGATGAGTGCGGCTGGCAGTACGTACCCTCTGCCACCATATGAGGAGAAGAGCAGCTCACCTACTTGGAACCCTTCCCCCAAATCAATAACCTCAGTGTAATCACCAGGAAACATCTGAAGAACCTAAACTGAGGCCTCTTCTGCGAATTACCTGACCACTACTCTTCAAAACTGTCAAGGCCATGAAAGACCAAAAAAAGAAGCTCACAGATCGGAGGAGACTAAGGAGGCTTGAGGACAGAATGCAAGGCTCATCCTGGAAAGGATGCTGAACCAGAAGAAGCACACGGAGTGACCGCACTGCTGACATCTGTGTAAAGCGTGTAGCTCAGTGAGTGGCATTGTATGAATGCTGGCGTCTTAGTTACGCAAACATGTGGTGCTGACGGAAGGCATAACGTGGGGGGAACCTGGGAATATGGAAACTGTACCATCTTTGCAACATTCTGTAAATCTAAAATTATTCCAAAGTTTAAACTTTACTTTTTTTTAAAGAAGCAAACTCTAAAATCAGGAAGTTAGAGACACCTCCTCATGCAATCAACAACTTAATAAGAAATAGAAAAGAGTAAAAAGAACTGACTGGAAGAAAGACATCTTTCTCATGAATCATATCTTCTTTTGCACAAATCCAAAATAATTGCCAGAAGAATTATTAAAATAAAGAGCTTAGTGAGTTTGCGAGATACAAGACTGATACTAAAAAACTATACAATTAGAAATGCTAGATACAAGATCGCTACTAAAAAACTGACTGCCTTTCTATATACCAGCAATGTACAATTAGAAATGCTAGATACAAGATCGCTACTAAAAAACTGATTGCCTTTCTGTATACCAGCAATATACAATTAGAAATGCTAGATACAAGATCGCTACTAAAAAATTGACTGCCTTTCTATATACCAGCAATATACAATTAGAACTGTAATTTTCAAAAAGGGATTTTAGTAAGAGACCATAGAAAGAAGTCTAAATAATGATGCATCACATCTTTATAAAGAATAGTTTAGGGCTTCCCTGGTGGCGCAGTGGTTGGGAGTCCGCCTGCCGATGCAGGGGACGCGGGTTCGTGCCCCGGTCCGGGAAGATCCCACGTGCCGCGGAGCGGCTGGTCCCGTGAGCCATGGCCGCTGAGCCTGTGCGTCCGGAGCCTATGCTCTGCAATGGGAGAGGCCACAGCAGTGAGAGGCCCGCATACAGAAAAAAAACAAACAAACAAAAAAAAAAAAAAAAAAAAAAGAATAGTTTAAAACTGTACAGACAATAAAGAAGACCCAAATAATCGGAGAAGCATAAAGTTCTCAAGGACAGAAAGGTCGTTACAATAAGGATGTCAGTTCTTCTCAGAATGATCTATACGTGCAAGGCTATTTCAATAAAAATCACAGCAGGAGTTTTCAAGGAACTTGGTAACCTATTTCTGAAAACATATATTGAAAAGTAAAATGGTGAGGATGCTCGAAAAGGAGAGGAAAACAAGACGACTTCCCTACGACACAGCTTCTGTAACGCTACAGTAATTAAGACAGGGTCAATTTGGTACACAGCGGGGCACAGTAACCCCAAGGAACAGAACGGAGAACCGAGAAACAGGCCAGATCAGATACAAAAATCTGACCTGTAAGTTGGCTTTGCACATCATTGGAAGAAAGTGTGACTATTCAATAAATGATGTCAGGGGCTTCCCTGGTGGCGCAGTGGTTGAGAGTCCGCCTGCCGATGCAGGGGACACGGGTTCGTGCCCCGGTCCGGGAAGATCCCACATGGCGTGGAGCGGCTGGGCCCGTGAGCCACGGCCACTGAGCCTGCGCGTCCGGAGCCTGTGCTCTGCAACGGGAGAGGCCGCAGCAGTGAGAGGCCCTAGGACCGCAAACAATAAAAAATGCCTTTGCTGGGTTTCCCTGGTGGCGCAGTGGTTAAGAGTCCGCCTGCCGATGCAGGGGACGCGGGTTCGTGCCCCGGTCCGGGAAGATCCCACGTGCCGCGGAGCGGCTGGACCCGTAAGCCATGGCCGCTGAGCCTGCGCGTCCCGGAGCCTGTGCTCCGCAACGGGAGAGGCCAGAGCAGTGAGAGGCCCGCGTACCATAAAAAATAAAAATTAATTAATTAAATAAATAAATGATGTCAGGACTCTATGTGATACCCTAGTGAAGAACCTCACATCGATAAGATGAATTACAGATGAATCAAGGACTTAAATGTGGAAACCAAAGTTTAAATAGCCAAAGATCCCAGTAAAAACTGGGCAAAAGACATAAGCAGGCATTTCACAGCAAAGGATATCTGAGTAGCCAATAACAGTATGAAAATTTTCAAGCTCACTGCTAATAAGAAGAAACAAATAGGAACTGACATTAAGGTACAATTCTACACTTACCCTAATACCCAGAATTAAATGAATGCCAAATCAAAAGGTTGGCGAGAATGCAGAAAAACGAAATTTTGTATATTGTTGGTAGAACTGTAAATTGGTCACTTTTAAGAATAATTTAACTCTACCTCATGAAGTTGAAAATATTAATTTCTTAAGACAGCAATACCATTCTCAGCTATAGATTAGAAGAAAGTTTTCTTGCACTTTGGACAAGGAGAGTTGGAAATAAGCCAGACATTCATCAAAGCGGACAAGACAAGAAAGGTTGCCTATTTATACAATGGAGTACAGTCCGTCACAGAAAGCAAAGGATCCAAGCTCTCTGCATCCACATGAACTGGAAAAACATCACACTACATCAAGTCACAGGAGTAAGCAAGTAGTATTACCCCACTGATATATACTTCAAAAGAGGCAAAACATAATGTTTACAGTCTAGTTCACAGGGAGATGTGTACATGTGGTAAAATTCCAGAGAAAATTGGGAGGTCGAGGAAAAACAGAAAAACTTAAAACATGATTACATGTGCAGGAATAACAGGAAGGTAAATCAAGGAAGCACAAAAAGAAGGGATTTCGGAACTATTGGAAGAGTCACTTTTCTCGAGTCTCATATGGTGCGTGACGCTGAGCCACAAAATGCTACGGTAGGCGTCCTGGACGATAGTTTATCTTCTGCGATCTAACCACTCACATGCATCACACACACACGCGTGCACACACGCACGCACACAGGACGCTGCCTGTCCCGTCACACGTCCAGCCAGGCGTGCAGGTGTCACGCGGCCCTCCCGGCACTGACCTGTGGGAACAGAACTCCTGTCACTGCCACTGCTGTCACGGATCCTTTGTCTCGGACCCAGGAGCCTCCTGTCTGCAATCAGCATCCATGAAACTGTGGTAGGTTAACTTGCTACTTTGCAAGGAGGGCCAAACCTTAAACCCTCTGCAGTTTTTACAACATTATGTAATCCTCCACATGAAAAGAAGGCAAGAGGTGCAGAACGGCATGGTGAAAAAACATCTCTACGAGGGTTAGAAAAATGGATTTTAGTACGTGTTGAGTTATAAAACATGAATGAGATCTAGGGCAGCTACTTTACTTCTCTGGCTTGTTTGCTTATCTATAAAATGAAGGGTTGAATAACACCATCTCCAAAAATAGCTAGAATAACTTATCCTTCTCAAAGCCTAAAATTAGAGATGTAAGCGAAAAAATAACCTGAAACGCATAGCCACAGAAAGAAGAACTTGAAAGAAAAAATGTAACTATATATAAATATCAAAGATACAAATTGTGATGACAGCAAGTATAAAGTTTATCTTATCTGTATTGAAATATTTATCTGTAATATACCATAAAGAGAAAATTCTCTTTTAACTTGTATATCAAAGGGAAAATAAAGAACCCCACAAAGAAGCTCAAGTGAAATATTTTCATGATATACAAATGCCATTGAAGTGAAAAATCTTCCCTGAGACCACCCAACCTTGACAAGTATATTCACATAGGATTTAAAGACTAATATTTGTATGACATACGGTAGGTGGTCTTTTGCGTGGGTGAAATACTCCAGCTGACTCTGGTTCATGAAAGCTTCTAGGAGAATTATGATAAATTTCTACCTGGCCAACTATAATGTTAGCCTAAATGTTTAATTCTGCTCTCAGAACTGTACTTCTTCCTTGTAATGAAATATTCAAATTTCTTAGTTCTGGGTGTATGTATGTATGTATGTATCTATTTGTGTACCTATGGATACTGGATAGTATGGATAAAATGTATGCATGGACACTGCTCTTTCTTTTTATAGCTTACTATTTATCTTATTGATTTGGCTATAAGGAAGCTCAAATGTAAAAGTTTTGGCACTAGTGGTAACTCTGGCACAACCTTCGTTCCTTTACTTGGCTTTTGATTCTATTCCTTATTTTATAAATTGTTTTACTCTATATGTAATTTTTTTTACCATATATTACCTCAAATTACTATCAGATGTAGATAGAAACAGAGCTTAAATAAGGTTGTAAATTTCTTGGATCATCAGAAAAACATAAGAGAACAAAAGATGCCATTTAAAATCACAGCCTCAAAATGAAGCAACTTGAAAGACTGTAACAGTGGTTACACTGTTGGAATTTCAAGTACGATCACTTACTTGCATATGTCATCTTCTGGGTCTTCAAGCCCAAATCTCTCATCAAATGTGAGCTGTATCCATACATTTTCCTCTACTGCTACTAATCTCCATACCAAGACCATATTTCTTGGATAGGTATGAGGAAACCTCGGGCTGTGAATACTTCCATTAGTAGACACAGTAATAATTCTCTCATGCTGGGGATCTTGTACTCCTGAAAGTAAAAACATAAGCATAGACATACACTTAGAACAGACATTTCAAAAATTACAGGTTTCAAAATAACTTCTGAAAAAAGGTAACCAATACAAGCCCAAAGTTTCCCATGAACTGTAAGGACTAAATGATTTCAACCCTTAAATGACCTCGAAAAACGAAATGAGGTCAAAGCAATGGTATCAATTTCTCGTTGTAAGGGAACTAACAGCGGTCTATGAAGATATGAAATTGTAAGAAATGTTGCAGGACTTCTCAGTGACTTTAAAAGGCTAACATGAATTTTACATTTCTAAGAGGAGAATACAGTATAAAATCGCTTCCAGGTTTATTAGGCATGGCAAGCTTTTACACGGTGAAACGCCAAAATACATTGTTATTAATATCTTTTTCTTTTGCTTAGATTGTTGGGGGAGACATGAGGGGACCGGCAAATTGAAACAATTTGTTGAGACAAAAGCGTTCTTTTTTTATTGAAGCATAGTTGACTTACAGTGTTTCAGGTGTACAGCAACATGATTCATTTATATAGAGATATTTTTTTCAGATTCTTTTCCATTATAGGTCATTACAAGATATTGAATATAGTTTCCTGTGCTATACAGTAGGTCCCAGCTGTTTATCTATTTTACACACGGTAGCGTAGAGACAAAAGTGTTCTTATATCCACCCAACTGAGAGTTCATAATGAGAGGAAACAAATAATTGGTATTTGGAAAAGGAGCAGCTGTTTACCTACACAAAGAAAATCTAAGAAGTAAGACAGTTACACGTTTTCAGGCCATGAAAATCCAATCCATTGTTTGCTAAATCCCAGTAAAAAAAAAAAAAACAAAACCTTTTAAAGACTCTTTTATTCAATTTCTAAAACAATTTAAAAGTCCTAAACTGCATCTTGAACACATGAAGTAATGTGCGTGGCACAACACTTGACACGTTGTTTGTTCAACTTTGATACACTCATAACATCAGGACAACAATATTATACTGTACCAATACCTCATTCGTTTTCATGATTTAGAGATATACTTCACAAGACTGAACTTTGTATTTGCAGTATTATAGAGAGAAGAATATCATTACTTTATAAGCACCATTCCTCCTTTATTTCCCAACATCCAATCTCAATATATGCATAGTTACTTTCAGAAATATGAAAAAAATCTCATTTTACTGACTGCTTTTAGGTACGTCCCATCAAACTGTGCAACAGAGTTGTCTAAGGCCTATTACATCGTTGACATTTTATACTAAACTACATTTTTCTTCTCTCTCTTTTTTTCTTCTATTATGGTTTTCTGCCTTTTCCCCTTCAATTCTTTCACTCCCATACCCTACTTCCCTTTTTCTAATTGAAACATACTTGATTTACCGTATTGTGTTAGTTTCAGGTGTACAGCAAAGTGATTCAGTGATACATACATATGTATCTACTTTTTTCAGATTCTTTTCCATTACAGGTCATTACAAGACACTGAGTACAGTTCCCTGTGCTCTACAGGGGATTTCTTTGTTTTATAGACAGTAGTATGGATCTATGAATCCTAATTCCTTTTTGACCAACGGACTCCTCCATGCCAAGTTTGCCTGCTAAGTATTTCAGCTCCACGTGCTCTCTCCATGATTTTACACCGATGACCCTGCTTCCCGCTCTGGAAGGCAGACTCTGAGGCGACCCCCAATGTCCCTCACGCGTCAGGAGCCTCTGCCTTGAGCGGGTGGAAGCTGTGACACGGATGGGGTATTACTCCCATAATCAGGTCCGTTAACTCTGAGTTAACCAAAAGTTAGGTTACAGGAGAAGCCTAACCTAATAGGGTGAGCCCTTAACAGAAGCTGGCCCTTCTTGATCTTAGAAATTCCAAGTGTGAAAGACACTCAATGGGGAAAATTCCGTGTGGTGGCCTTGGAAAGGGAGCAGGTTGTGTTCCCAGGATGTGGGCGGCTGAGAGGTACCGAGGAAGAGGGGGCTTTATCCTGAAACCTCAAGAGACCTCGATGAATCGGAGGCAGACTCTTCACCGGTCTCCAGAAAAGAATCGAATCTCGCTCACACCTTGATTTTAGTCTTGTAAAAACTTGGAGCAAAAGCCCAGTCTCCCAGGCCTGGATTTCTGAGCTCCAGAGCTGAGAGCAAACAGGGTGTATAAAACCGCGGGTTCGTGGTGATTTCTTACCTAACAGTAGACAATTAATATACCTTCTGTTGTGCACAAAGCTATTTGATTTGCAAGTATGTCTTTTTGCCCTTTGTTCTTCAACGGCACTTAGAGTAATTGTAGCAACTTTTCATTTACTATTTATGTGACTCAAAATACATATTTCACACTGATAAAATGCAACTTAAGAATATGCTCTATGAAACTTCTTGAATTCAAAAGACAACGTCAAGGGTTATTTATTAGTGAGAATGTGATTCGGGTTAAAGAATACCTGTTTTAGTGTTAAAACACCCCAAATAATTTTAACAAGGTGTAGTTATGGTTCTTAAAGCAGCTTTTTCATTCTCTTAAACTCAGCTGTTTCAACAATGAGCCTGTTAGGTATGATTTTATATTGTCTAAGACAAGGTAAAGACAAACATAATTTCCTTTGAATATACAGTGCATATAATGGGTAATATCATCATATTAGTAAATACGCCTTAAGTGCCATAGGATGTTTAAACTAAATAATTATTATTTATAATCATCACTTGTGCAAAAGCATGTTCCCTCTCATTGGGGGCTAATGTTCGATATGGCCATAGGTTATGTTAACATATATCAAATAATCAATACCTCTCTTGTGCACATAATTTAGCACCAGTATATCTCATAAGGACACAGAAGGATCTATCAAGTTAGATGAATTCTCCTCTATACTGACAATTTTTTAAAGAAAATGATTATAATCTACTATTAAAATTAAGTGAATACGTTGTCTGTTTTCAAAGATTTCTTTTAAAAATGAGATTATTTCCCCACTATCTAAATTTTAATACAATAGCCTACATATTTCAGAGGTATTTTAGAGCAGTAGCTTATATCAAGAGTCCTTCTCATTTTAGCAGCTGATATTTTTTTAATGAATTAATTTTTTCCAATCAAATTTATTAAAATATATTATTTGCCCCATTCTGTCTCAAAAAAGAAAAAAAAACAAGAGTGCCTTATATCATCCACAGCACTGTTTACAAATATAACAGTGTTTACGCTTTCATATGCGTAAACTACATGGCTACTAAAAGATCTGAATTCTATTTTTATACCTTCAGTCAAAAAAGTACATGGCTAAAATGTATATACTTAGATTGTGTTTACATCTTTATTTTTTCCTTTATAGTCCACAATTCCATTAAACTATAATTAAGCATAATTTTAAGGCTGAAAATCTAGGCCTTATTTGTGGTAAAAGAATTGTAAATTTCCTTTTAAGTTAAATTGCTGCTCCTCCAAAATCATCTCAGAACGCAGTGAGGTTTGCCACCAAATGCATATGATTTGCCCATGACTGTCAACGTTACATGTAAATCTCAAACAACGAGGCCTATAATCGAAAAGGAAAAAAAAGAAGCAACAAAGAGTAGGATCTACCAAAATAAGACTTTGCATTCGTAGCTCAGTTGCTTAAGAAATCGTCTTTCCAAACACAGAACTTTACTAGGATTTTAGGGATGAGACAAGTACCTATTTTGTGACTACTTTATTGAACGTTTGCTTTTCCTAAACAATGGACAGTACACTCAAAGAAAGTACCAAAGAAATGAAACAAATGTTTGTCAGCAATCATTGACGTGTTTACAACATGCTCCTTGCAATGCATCCTCAACAAGAATAAGTCTTGTTCATCCAGATAAGACAGCATGAAAAGTGAAAATATAAACACTAAATTTTAAAAATTAAAATTAACACCATTTCATATTATCCTACCCAACCCTCCTTGAGGTCAAAGTATTGAAAACTAACATGAAATAACAATAGAAAAGGAAAAGAAGGGAGATTAATAATGTGAAGACTCTAAAATTGTTGACTAAATATGTTCACATACAATTCAGTTATGAAGAATCATTACACATCTGTATGTACTCAATAAGTTAACAGTAAAACCAAAGCAATTTCATAATATTTGCCATGCATTTCAGACTGTTAGCCCCTTTAAAAGTATATTTATTGGGCTTCCCTGGTGGCGCAGTTGTTGGGAGTCCGCCTGCCGATGCAGGGGACACGGGTTCGTACCCCGGTCCAGGAAGATCCCACATGTCGCAGAGCGGCTGGGCCCGTGAGCCATGGCCGCTGGGCCTGCGCATCCGGAGCCTGTGCTCCGCAACGGGAGAGGCCACAGCAGTGAGAGGCCCACGTACGGAAAAAAAAAAGTATATTTATTAAGAACGAAAGAGGGAATGAGTAAGAGAATCATGAAAAGCAAAAAAAAAAAAAAATTTAATGCTTGAAAATCTGTATTATTTAAAAAGATAACATCAAAAAAGAAGTTCTGTAGGGAGTTCCCTGGTGGACCAGTGGGCAAGACTCCACGCTCCCAATGCAGGGGGCCTAGGTTCCATCCCTGGCCAGGGAACCAGATCCCACATGCATGCCGCAACCAAGACCCGGAGCACCAAAATAAATACATAAATAAACATTAAAAAAAAAAAAGTCTGTGGACAATATATAATTCCTAAAGAAAGAGAAACCATCTGTCCTTCTCCATGCTAATGCTTTAAGTTGGCAATAGCAGAAAAGACCTGGAGGATTAAGAATGAGGTAAAAAGAAAGGCCTCCAGTTTTGGTTTAGCTTTAAGTTCTGAAGAATTCTGGTTCCTGTTCACATAGGGAGGGCGTAGGGATGTGTCCCCATAAACTGGTAGATTTCACAGGTGTCTTGTGAGATTTTTGATGCGTTTACTTACAAATATATGTTATCTTCAAATTGCGTTAGAAAAGGTATTTCTGTAATAGTCAGGTGCACCTATTTCCAAATCCTTCCTTGATGCATACACATACGCACTGGTCTTATTTGTGCTTTGGTCTGCTCACTATTTTTTTTGCCTGTGATGATCTTTCTTTATCTTAATCTTGCTAGTTTTTTATATGGTTATTTCCATTTTCAATCTCATTAACTCTTAATTAGCAAATTTCACTTTTAACAAAAGTTAGTTAAAATCATTTAACATATATATACATGCACACATACAAATATATATATATGTGTTTGTTGCTACTTTCGCTGGCTCCATAAATTGGCACTTTTTGCCTAGAAAATCCAGAGTAATCTCACCTAATCTTACTTGATTCTGTAGAGAGAACGTATACTTGAACTCCACAGCGCAAACAAATCTCCCTCCATAAATTCCAAACTATATAGAAGTACCTTGTTTTCATGCTTGATATTTTAAATTCTGACTATTGTACAAAAGTACAATAATACTTAATACAATAACACAAAAAAATTGAGGCTCAAGTTTTTGTTTTCTTATTGGCTCCATCTACTGTTTCCCATACTTTAAAACAACAGCAAAATAAAACAGACAATCAAAAAAAGTTAGTGTCGTCTACCTCAAACTGTTCACAAATTGCGAAAAAAATGTTCACTAAGGGAAAATAAAAGATTGCTATATTAAGTAAGCCATAAAAACAAATGCAATTATTTAAAATATGCCCAACTGAAGTTCTTGAATTTATTCTAGGAGATGATCATTTTATGCCTCAAGGGAATGACAGTCAAAAATCATGTATTGAGAACCTATTATGTTTCATGCACTGTACCAAGGGCTTGGGACATCAGAACAAGACAAAGCCTTGTCCTCTTAATGTGACAACTTCTAGGACTGTAATTTAGTATCATTCCTAGACTAGGTATTCTAGTAAATACATATTCAATTATCAAAACCCACTTCAGATGTCACCTTTTATGGAATGTAATCCTCAATTCCCTTTGTACATTCCTTTAGGGCTGCATTTTTAAAATTTTATTTTATTGAAGTATAGTTGATTTGCAACGTTGTATTAATTTCTGCTGTGCAGGAAAGTATTCAGTTATACAGATATGTACATTCTTTCTTATATTCTTTTCCATTGTGGTTTAACTCCAGGAGATTGGATAGAGTTCCCTGTGCTATACAGTAGGACCTTGTGGTTTACCCTTCCTATATAACAGTTTTCATCTGCTAATCCCAAACTCCCAATCCATCCCTCTCCCACCCCCTCTCCCTTGGCAACCACAAGTCTGTTCTCTAGGTAGGACGGCATACTTTAATCATCACGTGTAGGCTGACGTTTCTTTCTTTTCTGCCACGCTCTGAACCTCTAGTGAGGTAGAAAATCTTCTAGGCAGAACTGATTTTGGAGTCTGTAACCAGTATCTAGCTCCGTGCCTGGCACATGGCACCACATAGTACATACTGTTAGTATAAAGACACTTGATATCTTGGAACTTGGCAATAAAACAGTTTCAACGCTCCATCCTTCATTCATAAGTTTCCAGAGACAATACATATGAGAATAAGAAGCTTTTACAATGTACATTCCTCCCCAATTAAAGTCCCTTAATTCATATTTACTCCAAGTTCATCTATTATAACCTACATATATAGTTCAGCTGAAGGTGACAGATTACTCATTACTGAGATTTGCCATTTTCTTAACATACTCACTCATTTTAAAATAAAACGTGTTTTATAATTTTACCACACTGAGAATGCCACAATTACTGTCATTATTTTATCTTAACTCTGAACTATGAATCAGTTGACAATAAGAATCTGTTATTTTGGGGCTTACCTGGTGGCGCAGTGGTTAAGAATCCGCCTGCCGATGCAGGGGACACGGGTTCGAGCCCTGGTCCGGGAAGATCCCACGTGCCGCGGAGCAACTAAGCCTGTGTGCCACAACTACTGAGCCTGCGCTCTAGAGCCCGCGAGCCACACCGAAGACCCCAAGCAGCCAAAAATAGAGTAATGAATTAATTTTTAAAAATCTGTTCTTTTAGGCAAGACACTTGATATCAGGGTTTATTTTTTTTATAAACTAGAGATAATCAGAGACTGCTTTAAAGTTCATATGAAACGATGCTCGTATAAACTAACCACCTTGATAATTACAAATCAGTATGTATGTGAAGGAGAAACTTGGTCCATCATATTCGGCCTAATTCAAACACAGTGAGAAAGAAAATTTATTATCAGGTATCCAGTTTTTCTGATGTTAGTAAATAGAAGATTGATATGGAAGATAATGCAAAGTTGGTCAATATGTATACGGAATCCAATTTCACAAAGATCAAAAACTGATGACGCCAGAAGCAGTAATTTTTCGGCAGTGATGCAAATTTCTGATTCCCTTCTACAGGCTGATCGCAGAAGGAGGAAAGAGGATAACTTTGTAGAAATTATGCCATTTCTTTGACTTGGCACTATCTTTAAAAAGAGGTTTGAATTCTTTCGTATCTAAAAAGAAGTAAAAGAATTCAGCCATAAGCCTCCTACCTACCTATGAGCAACGGTAAGAAATGAGCGCCCATGTTCAGAAGTTCATAGCAAATCTTCCAAATGCAATGAGGGAAAGTTTATAGACGAGCATCTGCACAGCATCCCTCCCCCTGCCCACCAGCACTGTGAAGCAGCCCTGGTTGCCTCTACCCAGAAATATGCCTGGAAAATCAACACGAGTCCATTTCCCTCATTGCATGGATGGCTCTAAGGGGCCAGAGTGAATCCAATGGCTTTTTTTTTTTTCCCCCCTCAACAGTTGGGGATTAGACCATGTTGGGCACAGAAGTAAGGTCCAGAGCTGCTGTAGCCAATAAGCTGTCATATTAGAATCCAGTCTGACGGAAAAGTCAATGCACAGAAGTAGACAGACACACAGCAGTATAGCAAAGAGGAGCCAGATCCCAGCTGAAACCACACAGTAAATTCAGCCCACCTCTGGGCTTCTCGGGTACATGACTAAACAAATCACTTTTACTATTATTCGAGTTAGAGTTAGGATTTTTACGCATGCGACCAAAATCAAAATGGGCCGTGGTTCAGGCCCATTATCCTGGCGTGATTATTGCCGGTGTTCCCTGTTCATGCTTGAAAATATCTGGATTAATGTTACAAAGGACACGGCAAGTAAGATCTATAAAGCTCTTCTGCTGTTGAGGCATGAGATATAGAAATGGTAATGATTTGACAGCATGGCATTTTAGCCTTAAGGTAGTGGTAAAAATAACCTATTTGGGCTTTATACAATGGGGTATGACATAACATTTTCAGTGAAGGCTCAATTATGGGAGACACACTGGCAATAATCTTCTTAGCTCTTAGCGCTGCAGGACAAATCGCCAGGAATATAAACACAGAATCTCCTTAAAGCTATTACTGCACACCAATTAGTAACGAATATGATTGTACACACATTACACAGAAACATGTCTGAGCAATGCTATTAGTTTTCATTCTGCATTAAACTGTGCACTATTTTACACACCACAAGGCGGCTAAAACCAGAACAGAGACAAATGAGGAATAGAAGAAACGTCCACTTTAAAGGTTCACTATTGATTTCATTTTTTCAATGTTTAATTGACCCTCCTGTTGAATTAAACTATTATTCAGTGTAGGAAGTTTACATTAAATACCAGGAGCTCTGAGATATTTTAAGCAGCGAAATGTATTTACGTGAAATATCACGACACATGATTAAGCGCAAATTCATATTACTTAACCTCTAGACAAATATGCTTATTTAAGAAAAGATATGTCCAATACAGAACCTAATCCATTTGGAGACTCAGGATCTGTCAGTGTATCGTACCTGCACTGGATGTATAATTTACACCATTCAGATGGAATTTACCAGCAATTTCAAATGTGGAAAGCAGTGACCTATTTCTTTGTGAACACACAATGTCTAGTGTAGTGACATTTTGATGGGAAGATGTTTAAAATGCATCAAGGAGGGCTTCCCTGGTGGCGCAGTGGTTAAGAGTCCGCCTGCCGATGCAGGGGACACGGGTTCGTGCCCCGGTCTGGGAAGATCCCACATCCACGCAGCGGCTGGGCCCGTGAGCCATGGCCGCTGAGCCTGCGCGTCCGGAGCCTGTGCTCCGCAACGGGAGAGGCCACAGCAGTGAGAGGCCCGCGTACCGGGGAAAAAAAAAAAAAAAAAAAAAATGCATCAAGGAAAATAATCATGAAACAGTAATCAGTACAAACTTACTCATTAAATAAGGCCATTCGTATATGACTTAAGTGAATTTTTAAAGTATGTTTAAAATTCTCTCTTATGTTAAACTCTGAATTAGGCAAAATAAATGATTTCTAAGAAACAATAAAATAGGAACCTGTTTCAGCCTTAATATATTCAACCATCATCAGTGTTGACGAATGAGACTTTTCTGCTTCTAGTTATATTTATCATTAAAGATGAATGCATATAATTTATAGGTATTGAGCCTATGAGTTTCTTATGAGTAACATCCAAAGATAGGAAAAGTAATAAATTTGGTCACTTCTATGCAAATCGTGTCCTCCCATCTTCTGTTTTAAATGTTATTAATTAAACACTCTCAATAATGGAGAGCGTTTGGGTTTGCATCTCTTTCCGTAAGCAACGTATGAGATTTACAAGTTACATCTACAGCAGGATCTTTGGTTTCAGTGGTAATTCCACATCAAGAGAGCAGGAATAAGAGAAGAGCAGTTACACTGGACGTGATGGCCCTTCACAGGCCACGTTCAAGCAGACTTACGCTCGTGAATATTCGAACCATTCTGCCCTGCTAGAAAACATCACCTCCCTTCCCCACCCTCCAAAACCAACAACCGTCCTCAATAGTAAAGTGATGTTAGAATGTGTATAAAACACAACTGTGAGACTTTTAAAAGAAGTGGAAGTCGCAAATGAATAATACCGATAAAACACATAATTTTGGTGGGGAAATAGATTACTTAAATTTTATTTCTCAAAGCAAAGGCATTTTTTTTATAATGACCAGGAGATACCAAATCATGCCAAGCTATTTCATCTCAGCGTATGTTATTTTATCATCTAGTTGGGCTATTATAAGGGAGAAAATAAGCACAAACATGAAGATGTCGAATAATTGGCCTGAATATAACCGTTAGCAGAGTTCTTCAGCAACAGCTAGTTTTATGACAATAGTTTTAAAATCAAACCAAAGATCCAGAGACGAGCGGTCTAAAAAGAGGAGCTGAAACACAGGATGGGACAGAGTCACGGAGATACATATTTTGAATTTTGAACACAATTTCAAAGCAGGAACTGAACTGAACTTTACAGAGTCCACTGGAAGTTTCGTTTGTGAGGAGGGATGATTCTCTGACACTCCTTATCACTGGTTCCTTCAACATTATTCAAAAATACCTACTCCCCTAGCTTCTGATCTCAGGGAAGATTCTGAGGATACGTCTGTCAGACTGGACGGTGTCAGATGCCACAAGAAGATTAAGAATCCTTCTGCGTGGTGTCTGCACTGTTTACGTGAGTGTAATCTCCAGCCAGCAAATGGACCAGCTGCATTCGTGACCTCCCAGCAAGGGAACAGACCTGTCTCAACAGAGCATTTCCTTGAAAATTCTTGCCCGTGAAATCTGATTTTGATGCTGAAAACTCTCCACCCATGTTTCCTATAAATCCATCCATCCCTCTTCTGAAAGAAATCGAACATTGTCCAAAGAAATGGAACAAAGTTATGGAAACACATGCCCAGGGAGTGAGGGGAAGCGGGAGAAAACAAGTACAAATTGTACTTAATTTAATTACAGCAACTATAGTAATACTAATTACCTTGACATGTGGCTATCTATCACTCTTATTTTCCAGTAGAGATCAGGCTTTTTAAAGAAAGATATTCATAACAGAAGCCTCAAGGACAACTACACTAATCGCTTAAAACACATGATTTAAATTTACAGAGATGTATTCCTGCACAGCCACACAAACCATCAAAATATTTATTTTATAGCAGCCGTCATACTTTCAAATTTGATTGCAATGTTGTGATCCTGTTAAAAGTCATCCGGAACAAAAGATTTATGATGGGGAAGCGACATACCAAGAAAAAGCCCCTGATATTAAAAAATGTGTTAAGACTTTTACTCAGGAATTAACAAGAACCTTTTTTATTCAGTAAGTTCTGCCAAAGAAAGTTAAGTATCAATGAAGGATGAAAAAGAGCTCCAAGAAGCACGAGAATAATCAATTACACCTTGAGAAACATCCTGCTACTCTCTCTGCAACGTAACAGCCAAAGCAATACGCCAGGGGACGTTACCTTGAACACATCAGAGAATACACGATTGAGAACAGAGATGTTTCAGTAAGCACGCTGCAGTCTGCAGATCATTAGGAATATGAAAACAGCCCTGAAGCACCGGCACAACTGGCCAGACGTTCAGAAGCACAAGGATGTGAGGACTCCCACTATGAAAGGAAAACAGTCAAGTCTACACTTGCTCACGTCGAAGAATCAGGTAACAATGTGATCCCACCTAAAGAAATTCTCTGCTTTAGCAGGGTTCATTGTGTAAACCTTAATCACGTGAGATGATGTCAAGCGTGTATAAGAAACGTTTAAAATGGAGAGTAAATAAAATATATGTTCCGCTTACCTTTCAAATGTTCTCTCTCCTCTTTTCTATGCCAGTCCAGATGCTTGGGGATAGTTCCTCCCTGCCAGTAGATGGAGATAGTAAAATTGAGTCTTTTGATGACCTCAAATCCTAATCTAGGGGGTTCAGAATCTTCAGTTTCAGATTTTGGAAGTAAAAATAGTTTGAATGATTGAGAAGACGCACAAAGTTCGTAATAAGTGTTATCTGAGTCAGTCAAGTGAACTCGTATTCATGGTCATTCGTAACAATCTGTAAGGGAGAGGTCTTGGCTGGCATAGAAAAAAATTAAAGAAAGAGCATTATTTTGTAGGATATATTCCCTTGACGCTTGACGCTTCATCCTTCCCAGATCTTGCGCGTTTACTCAACTAGTGTTTATTAAGCAGCTACTCAAAATTACAGGTTACGGACCCGATGTTTCCGTACACGTTATCTCTTTAATATTTTTAACAACCCTGTGAAGTAGTAATAACTATCCCCTAGTATCTTGTCCCAGAAACTGTATTTTTAAAAGTTCCAAAGGGTGAGCTGACGCTTGCTTGCCAAGGTTCTGTGGTCCACACGATGCGTAGTTAATGGCTTCTCGGATTTAGGCAGAATTAAGTTTCTCCTTCCTACTGATAAAGGGACCTTGAATCTACCCCTTATCCTCTTCACAAGTAAAATCTAGGTTTCAATACTCTTCGTTGTCTGGTTTTGCCTCGATTTCAACATAACATATTCTGGGAAACTAGGGCATTATACAGCCACTTAAACAAGAGTAATACCAAATTTGTTCGAGAATGACCGACTAAAGTAAAACCACTCTCTGTGTACAAGTCACTGTAGTCTTTCTGCCCAAATGAATACACTAATATTTATATACCTCTTTCTAGTTCTTATAAATGATGTTCAGATTACAAAATGTTTTCTTATACACAGGTTTCTTCCGGCTACCTCAACAGCCTGAAAGACCAAATGTATTACGCAAACTTTATTAGCGTAAAAATAGAGGTGGTCGTCACAGTAAGTTGGCCATACAATTTCTTGTCCAAACCAACACATTTTTAAGCCTGAAAGAGGGCAGTATCATTAACTGTGTCAGGACCACAGATGTAAACCAGGACGGTCCCCAGACAACCCGGGCACATGGTTACCCTAATGACAAATGACAGCATTAACCTTCAGTCCAGGTCTTTTGTGTTTAAATCGGGAAATCTTTCACCCCGAACATCTGTGTGATGAATTCTTAAGTGTATGTTTTCCTCTTAGCATCTTTAGTCAACTCAGTACACCGAGTAGAACTTTCTGTTTTCATAAACTTGGTAATATCTATTGCTTTCACAGTACTTTATTTCAAGGTAAGTTAAAACAACAAAACAGCAAAAATCACAATCCTAATAACTTTCTCTGTTTAACCACTTTTTTTTTTTTTGCGGTACGCGGGCCTCTCACTGCTGTGGCCTCTCCCGTTGCGGAGCACAGGCTCCGGACGCGCAGGCCCAGCGGCCATGGCTCACGGGCCCAGCCGCTCCACGGCATGTGGGATCTTCCTGGACCGGGCCACGAACCCGTGTCCCCTGCATCGGCAGGCGGATTCCCAACCACTGCGCCACCAGGGGAGCCCTGTTTAACCACTTTTTAACGAGTTATTTGTGAGGTCTTTCTAATACTACCAAGGGATCGGGAGACATTTTTACCAATTATTGCTGACTTGCTGGATTCTGGCTCCATTCCAGTGCTTGGACCAATAAGTTTGACATTAATTCTACCTCTAACTATAAACAGCTTCCAGAGTTTGGTACTCCTTAACAAATGACAAATTCCTTATTAATTGGGAGGAGATAAAAGATCATTTAAAAGGTACTTTAGTCCATTGACCGATGAATGGATAAAGAAGATGTGGCACATACATACAATGGAATATTACTCAGCCATAAAAAGAAATGACGTTGAGTTATTTGTAGTGAGGTGGATGAAGCTAGAGTCTGTCATACAGAGTGAAGTAAGTCAGAAAGAGAAAAACAAATACCGTATGCTAACACGTATATATGGAATCTAAAATAGAAAAAAAAAATGGTCATGAAGAACCTAGGGGCAAGATGGGAATAAAGATGCAGACTTACTAGAGAACGGACTTGAGGACACGGGGAGGGGGAAGAGTAAGCTGGGACGAAGTGAGAGAGTGGCATGGACATATATACACTACCAAATGTAAAATAGATAGCTAGTGGGAAGCAGCCGCATAGCACAGGGAGATCAGCTCGGTGCTTTGTGACCACCTAGAGGGGTGGGATAAGGAGGGTGGGAGGGAGGGAGAAGCAAGAGGGAGGGGATATGGGGATATATGTATACGTATAGCTGATTCACTTTGTTATACAGCAGAAACTAACACACCCTTGTAAAGCAATTATACTCCAATAAAGATGTTAAAAAAAAAAAAAGATAGTGCTCGAACTGGTTTTAAAAGTTTAGCTCTTAATTCTCTTAATTTTCCACTCAGGGAAATGGTTAGTGTAGTTTACTATGGACCCAAAAATAAAATAAAATTTAAGTCAAAAAATAAAAATAAATAAATGACAAATGACAGTATTAACTTTCAATCCAGGTCTTTTGTGTCTAAATCAGGAAATCTTTCACCCTGAACATCTGTGTGATGAATTCTTAAGTGTATGTTTTCCTTTAATTAGGGTTAAAAACTATAGAAAAATGAAGCTATACTAAAAACTGCTCACCTTTCACAGTGAGTGCTGTCTCACATATATAATCATTTACTTACTTGATTATTCAATTTTTAAAGTACCTGTGTGTAATTTCATTAACAGACTCCAAAAGATCATGGATTTTGCTTAGGTTTTTGTTTTGCTTTGTTTTCATTGTTTGTTTTTTTCCTAAGGTATCCTCCCACCAAAATAACATAACACCTCACCCAAAACAGACACTTAATAAATATGTGTTGACAGGAAAGGCCCATGTTGCAGCTGCAAACACATTGACAAAGGAAGTTCAGCAGATAAAAAGGATGGCATGTGGGTAGACTCCTGGCATACCGCTGCTCTCTGAAGATCTCTGGCCTTTAGAAGAATCAACCAAAATCCCTCACATTGTACGCAAAGACGCCAGCAATCTACTGCCACGCCATCAAAGCTGTTTCTATGGAATTGAGTTATACTACATTCATATTTGGAATTACTTCACTGTATCTCTGAGATCTCTAAAAGAAACCTTCAAGCAACTGTAAGATTTCATCCATAGAGCATCATATTCAGGGAAGAAACTCTTTTTCCCTTTCTGAGATCAAAAGTCAAGTACCTATTTTAAAAAATAAAATCCCCATTCTCTCTTGGTCAGACTTTAGAAACACGTATATACGAAACACGGACGAAGTTGAGATTTTTCACTTCACAATTCCCTTTCTTACACGATGCCAAGTTCAAAACGTGTTTTAGTTAGCTTTATGCTTTTATTTTTCTGCGCCAGATGAGAGGTATAAAAGGTAATGTTAAGAACTGATTGTGAGCATTATGGGATGGTGGGATAATACAATAGCACCATTATGGCGAAGAGCATGATATAGGCTGGTCTATAGAGAATATAATAATGTAGGAAGTTGTTGAGACAGAAAACAAGCCTTGATATAATTTGCTAAATAATGCCTATAATCCTCTGTTCCTTTATAATTGCTCCAATTATAAAACTAGGATTCCTCAAGAATGTTGAACTGATGAACCAAGTATAACAAGAGATATTTTTTGATCCTTTTAAACCGTGGCTTGAGAAAGTCTTGAGAATCTGATGAAAGATATGAATGTTCAAGCCAGAAAATTACATATCTAAATACAGAATCTCATAATTTTCACAAAATAGCATATAATTTCAGAGTATCCATCCAGCCCCTAGAAACTATCCATGCACCTTTTAGCTATGAAATCAAGGCTAAGGCGGCTTTGCTCAAAAATAACTTGTCCATTATAAAGCAAAACGAACACAGAACCATTTTGGTAAAACAGCATCAGCGCAAAAAAGTAAACAACTTAGCAATCAGGGATTAAAAAAGAAAATTATTCTGAAAGACTAACTTGAGTTTTGAGTAAATAAAATATATACGTATGTATATACATACATACACACACATATATACATATATACACATACACATATAGTAGGTGTAGCATGTCTTTTACATAAAAATAATGACAATATTTCAGACCTCCAGTGCAACTGTATAAAAGTGTTTAAAATATTTCCTGGAAAAATGTATCTAAAATGTGTAATTTAGAACAATCTAAGAATTCTTTACATTCACTTTTCAGTGATATTCTTCAAATATTCTCTTTTCTGGAGAAATTTTAAAGATTCGTTATCAAGAAATGTATACAAAAAACAGAAATAGACTCACAGACATAGAAAACACATTATGGTTACCAGAGGGGATAGTGAAGGAGTGGGGGAGATAATCAGGAGTTTGGGAGGAACACACACACACTACTATGTATAAAATAGATAAACAAGGTTCCACTGTATAGCACAGGGAGCTCTACTCAATATCTTATAATAACTTCTAATGGAAAAGAATTGGGAAAAGAACACATATATGTAAAAGAAATGTATACATTAAAGAATATAAGATAGTTTTTTAACAAGAAGGATTGTTTACTGTAATAGTTTATAAGTGCAAAGGACAGAGCAATTACCAACGTTTGAGCACTAATTGTGGACAAGTAACTGTCGGGCACTCACGTGAACTGTCCTACAGCAATACTGTTAGGGAGTTAGTAGAAGGAAAGAAATCATAAAGATCAGAGCAGAAATAAATGACATAGATACAAAGAAAACAATAGCAAAGATCAATGAAACCCAAAGCTGGTTCTCTGAGAAGATAAACAAAATTGATAAACTTTTAGCCAGACCCACCAAGAAAAAAAGGAGAGGACTCAAATCAATCAAATTAGAAATGAAAACGGAGAAGTTACAGCTGACACCACAGAAATACAAAGGATCATAAGAGACTACTACAAGCAACTATACACCAAAATGGACAACCTGGAAGAAATGGACAAATCCTTAGAAAGATACAACCTTCCTAGACTGAACCAGGAAGAAATACTGTTAGGGAAACTCTGGTATCACTGCTCCACCAAGGAGAACACTTCTAACTTCTAACAACACATCATAAGCGCAGAGAATAAAAAAATGGTATTTATCAATGTGCCCCCCCTGCCCCCAGGGAAGATGCTCCCACCTGCAGGCATGGATTGATAACAAAGCTGCCTTCTTCTGGGGCAGCTGTAACTGTACCCTTAGGGCGGGTAGTAACAGGAGTTCATGTACTTTGAAATGGGCTGTGGTTCTCCTGAGCCATGCAGGGGGTCAGATAGCATGAAGCAGATCTAATTCAATCCTAGTTCTTTGGGGACCGAATTGATAGTGGTTCATTTTCAGAAGATACTTAAGACAGCATTAGAAATTTTCATCTACTTTTGGTTTTAACAACCCAAAAGCCCGTTCAGTCAGGCTGAAAAGCAGTTATCACAAAGACTGCATATGCTGCTATTTTTTGCTTCTTAAAGAAGTGTTATAATGCAATTGAAATCTTTCACCAGACTTTCTATTTCATAAGGGAGATTAGAGAAGGTTTAAAAACACAACAGTACTGTATATATTTAAGTCCTCAGTAGGTAGTTG
Organism: Phocoena phocoena; assembly: GCF_963924675.1. Classification (NCBI taxonomy): domain Eukaryota; kingdom Metazoa; phylum Chordata; class Mammalia; order Artiodactyla; family Phocoenidae; genus Phocoena; species Phocoena phocoena. The sequence goes on from NC_089223.1 coordinate 1,255,979, forward strand.
GATATTTTGCTCAATAATATTAACTAAAACAGTTTTTTCTTGACAAATGTACAGGAGGTAGGTTCTTTCTTTAGTGAGCACGGTACAGAAAATGTATGGGCAAACAGTGCACAGCAAGTACAAATTCAATCAGCATTGGATTGAGGCTCATGTAAGGCTCCGGAATCATCACCATTCTCTACTTGTCCCTGTCGAGTGTAAGTGAGGGGGAGAAGAGACTTCAGTAACTGTGATCTCCTTCGTATCTTTCATATTCTCCTACTTCAAAAGAAGTCTAGCACGCGGTAGGGTATAAACAGTCCAATATAATAAAAGTCCTAAAAAGAAGTTCAATTATAATTTTAAAAATGTCTTCACCCCCAAATTTCATGTTTTAGTCAAGAATAAAATACCTTAGCATGCGTATGAAGCTGACATGTTTAGTAAATCATGGACAGAACATACTCTAAGTAGAATTAGACTTCAGAGCTATGCCTACATGTTGCGGTCAACAAATATTCATTGACCGTCCACTGAGTCCAGGGCGTAAGACAGGAGCCGGGCTGCTGCAGCCTGGTGGGCCCGGGCTCACTGCTCCACACTCGGGTGTCACTTACTTGAAGCACAAAGCGCTAAGCAACGATGCTAGGTGACCTTTCTACCTCTTGAACTAAGTGACTTTGAAAGGCATATCCTAAGTCTCCGTAGTCACTTAAGGTCTCCGTTTGCTTCAGGAGACAGTGGTGGCTGGTGAAGGTCCAGGTGGAAGTTGGCAGAAGCGCTACGTGGACATCACGGCCAAGGCCAAGTGTACGTGCCCATCAGTTCAAGCGAACCTAGCCACCAAGCGTCCCACAGCCGGCTCTGACCTTAAGAAAAGCAGTAAATCACCTAGAGAAGGCTTAGAGAATCGACAAATGCTCACTATAACCTCAGGGGGCTCCTGTTTTAAGTGAGATGTCTCTCTTGCTGTTCACAAGCATGTGATTATAGCTAGTTTTAATATTTTAAACAGAGTCCTTAACATCAAAACCATAAACCCCCAATATGAAAGAACTGATGCAGTGCTAAGAATCTATGCAAGTGTCAAAGAAAAATGTGAAAGTTAAATTCAAGCCCAAAAGACTAAATCATGGGATCCGCTGACAAAGTAATGTCATGTGAAGAAATTGCATGAAGAAGTATTTTGTGGCAATAAAGGCAGGATATTAAATACTATGAATGTCATGCAACTACCAGCCGTACCTGTCATTAAAAAGCAAAAGGAGCATTTTGAAAGTTCAGACGGAATATCCTTAGCTAACGTAAAACTAAAGCTTGAGCTGGGAACTTAATTCTTTCGTAGGTCATTTTAAAGTCAAATAAAATTTTATTACTACAAAAACAATTTTTTTCTCAAAATGATTCCTGTGGAAACACTGCTATTTAAGGATTATCTGTCACCAGCTTTGAAGACGTAAGTGCATCTGTTAAAGAATTCATTTAATAATGTTTTACAATCAACAAAAATCACCCAAGGAAAAAACGGATATATAAAAATAACTCTCCAAAATCAGAAGCCTACTATTTTTTCATACATTTTCAGAGGCTGATTTTATAATAGTTTGCTACCGTCCACCAATGGGACGATATGACAGTTACCGACTGCTCTTCTAACTGCTTCATTGTATCGTGCTATCTGGTACCACTTTCTACTTCCTTTCTTACTTTAGATATCTTAGATGCTGCAGAACTGCATCCTCTCCTACCCAGAATTCCTTCTTCTGCAAGAATCTGTCCTCAGTATTCTATGTTCTCAAACCCTTGGCCACCTTACTCCTTGGACTGAAGTCCGTATCTTCCACAAGCATATGCTCTTTGAATCTAGAGCAGTAGCTCAGAACTCTCTCCCAAGTCACAATCACATCCCCAGGTGTCTGACTAGTCCTGTAAATCAATATATCCTGCTCCAAACTTATGTATAAGGTCTAGATCCTCTTCTACTTGTTTTTTTTTCTAATTTCTATAAACGGAACCACCATCTCACCAGCCAGTTAGCCTCCAAATCTCCTTTTTACTTTGTTTATGACACTACATGGCCAATTTAATATGATTGAGATGATTTTAAAATAAAACGTGGCCTAGGACACGCTTAGTGCTCAATACATACTGGTTACTGTTGTGTCTGCAACTGTCTTCAGTATGGATTACTCAGTTTGATCAGACAGCAACCTTGCTCTTCCTGTTCTGTGACCAGAGTTTTGCCACCTGCGAGTAACAGCATATTCGTGTACTACTTGGACATACCTATAAGTGAAACAAATCTTCTATATCAAAATCAATACTGATAATCCCATACCTCCTTAAGGAACAAACTTAGGAAGTAAACACATTTCGCCAAATATGCCTATTCATGTCTGGTTTTATCAGAGTGAGTTTTTAAGTGAACACAATTAACAGGGAAGCTGTTTCCGATTTTTTTTAAAACGTTGGTATGGTTTTTTCACACACGTATACACTAAAGTTTAATATTAGTAGTCAATTTTGAGTGTTTCACGTCTTATTTAAGGAACTATATCTTATAAGGTCAAAGGGATATTCTTTTACATTTCACCCCTGAATGTTTCTTAAAAAAGGTTTTTGTGTATGGTATGAATCATGTTTAATTTCATTTATTTTCCCTTATGGATGGCCAATATTCTAAACATTTCTGTATTCTCTGTCTCGCAAATCAAATTGCTGTATGTATATAAATCAATTTCTGGTTTTTTTGGTTCTTTTTCATTGTACTATGTGCCTATTCTTTTTTTTTTTTTTTTTGCGGTACGCGGGCCTCTCACCGTTGTGGCCTCTCCCGTTGCGGAGCACAGGCTCCGGACGCGCAGGCTCAGCGGCCATGGCTCACGGGCCCAGCCACTCCGTGCCATGTGGGATCTTCCCGGACCGGGCACGAACCCGCGTCCCCCCCATCGCAAGCGGACTCTCAACCACTGCACCACCAGGGAAGCCCTGTGCCTATTCTTATACAAAAAAACACCATATGGTGATTACGTCTTTATAATACGCTTTCATGCCTTGGTTACTTACTCGTGGCCCTTTACATTTTTACGTCAGTTTTCAGATTAGCTAATCAAGTTCCATGAAATTCTACAAGTATTTCATTGAAATTATGCTGAATTTATAGAATTATGGGAGGATACTTTACATAACTGTAATGTTAAATTCGCCCACCAGCAAGCATGGTATTTCTCTCTTCATTTATTTACAGTTTATGTATTCCTTTCTCTTTAAGACGATTTGAACAACTCCGAAGACAGCTACTGAAAATGGAAGGAACAAGTATAAAACTGTTGATGAGTGCTCCTGTCAGCTAGGAAATGCCAACGTCAGATTTGTGACAACATCCCAAAGCCAAGGCCAAGGGTGGGGAATGAAAACAGCGGAGAAAGCAACCACTGCATATAGCCCTCAGGACCGTCAGCTGTCAAAGCGTTCTAAAGCTTGGCTGGCTCCCATCGCCAGAAGAGAGACACTGTCTCACTTAATCCACCTGCACAGCAAAAACAGTTCTCCAGCTACTATTTCAGTACAATTTCAATTATCTTCACAAAGGTCTCACACACCTTCTTTCACACGAACTGAAAGGCGGTAGTTGTGTAGTTGTCGTGAATAGGAGTTCTTCACGCTATTTACAACGGGTTCTTCCTCACGCTGCTTTCAGGTTTCTCCTCAGTACTTATCTGAAATCATCTTATGCAACATGCATTTGCTTCACTGCCCTTCTCTCCCTACCAGAAGGTGGTGGGTCCCTTGAAAGCTGGCATCCTGTCTGGACTGTATATTGCTACATTCCCAGCAACTAGAGTAATACATTGTCCACAGAAGTGCACAATATATATCTGTTGGATTAATAAATTCATATTCACCTAACAATATGCCTTAAATGCAACTATACAATAGTCAGACTGTTTGTCTTAACAGTTTTATAGTTTTGTGATCCTGTTATCCATTAAGAGGATACCAAAAGGACTGGAGTCAGAGCCAAACCAGGAGAGTCTACTAAACAAAAATGATTGACTTACTTCCCCAGTTCAGGCCTCCTCCTATTTCTTCTTCCCTTCACTTTCTTCTACCCATTTATTACACTTTAAAGAGTCTTTTTCTCTCTCTCTCTCATTTTACCTTAATAGGATTTTCTTTTTCCTCTCCCCATTTATCTCACCCAAAGGAATTTCATTAGGACAAAAGTTTAGTGTTTCAGACAAATTTCATAGTGTTACAAAGCCACAAGGCTGAAGTGAACTTAAAGAAATGTTTTTGTCTTAAATATGGAGTAGAAAGATGAGCACAACACATAATCATCTCCTGCTTCTAAGAACTTGCCTCTCCAGTACGCTGTCTCTGTGAAACTCACTCTTCCCCATAATCTTCTTGAAGGAGATGTTATCCCTGCCGTATTTAAATGGCTTTTATTCTCTTCACCTATAAATAGATATTACAAAGTTGTTTCCACAAGGCTTATTACAAACTTATTTTTTTAAAAGAGAAATACGGAATGAGTGCTTCAAAAGAATGCTCAGTCCCGATGCCGCTGATAGGTAAACACCATGAAGATTAAGAAATCCTTAATACAGAACCACTTCTTATGGGGAACTAGATGACTTCCTCACCCGTCCATGTTCACACAGTATTCCAAAGTCTAGCCCAATTTTAATGCCATTGATTTGTATATTCTATCTTGCTGTAGTTATATGACAACAAAAGCTATGCTTTATAAAATGGTTGCAAAGTTTCTTTGAAGAAACTGGACAAAGGAAACAGTAAAGGGGAAAAGATCATAGAAAACACTGAATGCTGAGTGATTCAAAATACTAAAAGTCAACGTGGAGGAAAATCCTGTAGGTCAACAGAATAACGCTTCACAGGCAGAAGCTTTTTTGTGTCGGGAGTACGGTGCAAAAAGAACCAACGTGGGGCGGAAAAGGCCATAATGTTCAGTATTCCTTCCAATAAACCGCTCAGTCTGTAGGAGCAGCTGCAAATTCTCTTAGGGAGATGCCAACGCGAGAGTTTTAATCAGCTGAGGATGGGAAGCGTGTAAGAAATTCCTTGCAAACAGGAGCACGAAGAAAAGAGACAAACGGGAGGAACTGGAACAAATCTAGGCAATTCATAGACGAAAAGGCCTAAAACGGATTAGATTTAAAACTATTTTCCTGGTAAAGATTGTAAATCATGGAAACAAACAAGCAATCACAAGCACCCAGTAAGGCTACACAAGAAGTTACTGTGTCATTCTTTTTGTTTTACACTTTTGGTTGAAGGTAAGAAATGGTGCAGGTATCATAATTTTTAAAAAGCGAATGAAGAAATTGACTCTTTTAATGGGCCACGCATAAGAGAACTCATCTGTTACAACTGTCTTCTATTTTAAAACTTTCGATCATTTTTGCTCAATACCTATATATTTAGGTGTTTGTTTATGGATTAATATAAAGCGCGTTTAAATATTTAATTCGAGTGAAAATGAGTTAAGACACACTCCAGGAAAATGTATTAAAGAGAATATACTGCTTAAGTACTTTAGCCACAAGCTTAAATAAAAGTTACTTTTTAAATAGTTATAGGCTAGGCAATAACACTTCAGTATTATTGTAAGTGAACGTGGGAATCCTGATCGTGTGTGTCCACAGAAAGATAAAGGTGTCACCAAAGATGTGTCAACTGCAGGCTTTTAACTTACGCGCCTGTACCTGTCCTATAACGCTGGGGTCTAGTTCTCAAATAGTTTTTCTGAGAAATCTACTCTTTTTTGGTTCTCAATAATCAAATGGCATATTTTAAAGGAATAAAACTAATTAAAGAATAAATAACAAAGAAAAAACTAACAAGGTTATAAAAATAAACCTCTTTAAAAAACCACACATAAGATCACTAAACCTCTATTTACCACTTAGATTACAAATAATAGTTTTGCCCACTCTGGTTATACCTGGGGACCCCTTTAACACAACAGTCACAGCTGCTGTCCTTAACCATGTTTGTCATAAATATGATAATATACTGAAATTTATCTGTACACATACAATACGTACACACACACGCACCCACATCACTAAACCCAAATGTAAACAACGTGCCACAGGTGTGGATTTCTGGGAAAGCAGAGCAATGAGGCCGTGGCCTGAGAAAAGTGCAAACAAGGCTAGGTCTTCAAATCCCAAAACCTGATCAAGGGTTTTTTTTTCTCGCACACACATTAGCAGACATTGCTGATGGCACGGCTTTGATGCGCTCCAACTGGAATAACGCTGTTGACTCAGAGCTTCAAAGGGCCAGCGGCAGAGTCGGACAGCCCTGGACCCATCACGCACGATGACCTCATCCCCTCTGAGCGCCCGGGGCACATCGGTCAGACTCACTCATTCTGAAGTTTAAGCTTGGAGGCCTTCACTCTTCTTTACTTGGAGGATACGTTGAAGTTTTATCTCCTTAACTAGACTGGTGACTACTTCAGGCCACAAAATATACTCTAGCGTGTTTTCCTTTTCAACATGCCACGTTCATGCAACCGAATATAGAATTTCAGATGGTTCCGTCTTTGACAAGGACTGTTCTGCACACAGTAAGCAATCAAACATGCATCTTAGGATGGCTGTGAATGACAACATTCATTTGGACCGTTAGCCTTTTGCTAAAAAAAAAACCTCTTACACTGAAAGTACATATAATGCTAAATGCACCACGATATTGACAATATACACAAAACATCTGCTGTTTATTATAACTGCCTCCTGCCAAGACTAGGTTTATCCAACTACTTTTCACCCATCGATGTCAGCAGCTCACTAGGCATGGACTGAGGAAAAATAGTTCGACCACAGCTCTCACCTCTTCACCCCCAACTCCCAGAATGAGCATGACAGTGAGCTTCCTTCCTGGAAGGAAGGGTTCCAGTTCGGAACCCTTGCTCTAGACCACTGTCTCTGAAAGCGTGGTAACTGTACCACTAGTGGTTCTCAGTATGATTTTCGTTAGTACATTAAAAAGGCATGTTCTTTATGTAACAGTTGGTAATTCACTTTAATAAATATTAACTATACATAAATTATATTTTGTTCCCATGGATATTTCCTACTGCTTCTTTTAAAGATCTATTCAATTAAGAGAAAAGGTGCTCACGGGACTTCCCCGGCCGTCCAGTGGTTAAGATTTTGCCTTCCAACGCAGGGAGTGAGGGTTCGATCCCTGGTCAGGGAGCTAAGATCCCACATGCCTCAGGGCCAAAAAAACCACAACATAAAACAGAAGCGATATTGTAGCAAATTCAATAAAGACTTTAAAAATGGTCCACATCAAAAAATCTTAAAGAAAAAAAAAAGAGAAAAGTTGCTCAATATAAGAAAAAATATTTAGGGAATATTTGGGTGAACAATTTGGTGAGTAACAGGTGAGTAAAACCGGTAAAAACTGTGAACGGGTGTAATGCAGTGTCAAGTCTGGAATAAAGGCTGTAAGGTCATGAGGATGGAACCAAAGCTGACGTGTTCATCGTTTTATACGAAGGGCCTAGCACATTCTTTGGACTTATTATGCTCTTAATAAACATTTGTGGAAAGCATATCATGCATAGGTAGGTCTTGTCGCTTGATAAAAAAAAGAAAAATGTCAGGTTTGAGCAAAAGACAGCAAAATTAAATATGCAAAGTAATTCAATGAATACTAAAGTCCGAGGGCTGCAAAGACCTTTTCTTACTTTTACTAAATTGTCTGAAACTATCACAAGTCATTCCTGGTCAGAAATATGAAAGTCCACGCTCGTCCATGGATTACAACGATATAACACATTAGGTGTTTACTGTTATACATGCATATATTGTCACTTGCAGAAGTAGTGATCAGGAGACTTTTAAGGCTGAAGAGGGTGTGGTATGACCAAATTCCAGACACGAAGTATCTTCTGTATTAAAATCGAAATCAACAGCCTAACGGCCCTTTGGGCATTAGCTCTAATATGAGACATTAAATTACAAGATGTTCAAATAATGTTGTAAGAATTGTGTAACTGCCCAGTTGTATAATTGTAAACATGTACAGCTATGTATTATATAGTTAATAAACTGTCATAAACGTGGAAAGAAAATTTAATATATACTGTAAAGATGACCATTTTCAAAGAATCAAAAAAGTAAAATTATAGATCATAGACCGTATATCAGTTTTTTAAAAAAATATTTGAAACATTTATTAAACATCCAGTTTGAAGACTGAAACATAAGAACAACTTTAGTTTAAGGTGGTTTCTAAGACAGACCCTGTAGAACAATGAAGACTCAAATACAACAAAAACTATGACTAGAGAAACAGATCTCACACAATCTGGGGTGAAATTACACGTACGATATAGTCAAGGCAGCTGACATAAAAAATAAATCAGTAGTTTGCCTATGATTCGGCTCAAGAAATTGAAAAAGCCGACCCACCTGAATAAAAAAAGAAGGAAGATACTGCACCTTCCCTCCAGCTGCCTCTTGGTCAAAAATATTGGATACATGCCAGACAAAATAAACATTTCTCTATTTGATAACTTATTTTTGAAATGGCCAGCATCATTTTAGGTGTACGTGCTGCTTTTTATGAGCATGACCACGTAGGTATTGCAATTATCAGAACACAAAGCAAAACTAATTGGTGAATGTGAGCAGAATTAAGACCGATGTCAGGGGTTAAAACCGCCAACCAGAAGTTCGTTTGTATCTTTTTTTTTAGATTTCACATGTTAGTGATGTCATATGGTATTTGTCTTTCTCTGTCTGACTTACTCCACTTAGTATGAGAATCTCTAGGTCCATCCATGTTGCTGCAGATGGCATTATTCCATTTCTTTTTATGGCCGAGTAATATTCCATGGTATATATGTGCCACATCTTCTTTATCCATTCCTCTGTTGGTGGACGCTCAGGCTGCTTCCATGTCCTGGCTGTTGTAAACAGCACTGCTGTGGTCACCGGGGTGCACGTGTCTTTTCAGAATGCTATGCTGTTCCGAGCAGAGAACACGGCTGGTAAGTGCACACAGTGGAACTTACAATGTCAGTAATGTCCTCCTTCCGATCAGAATAACAGAATCGAAGGCAATAATGCTTAAGGGTAGCCCAGCTCACTGGGAATTGGGCTGGATCTAACACTTATTAACCTTCCTTCTATTTACAGAGTTGAAGAGGGAATGTGACCATCATTCAGGTGGACGCTGAGCCCTTAAAAATCCACACACCCTGACCTCCAGCAAAACCCAGGTCTACCAGATGTCCCTTCACTCAGTCAAGCTAAGTGGTGAAACAAATCTATGGAGACTATGATAAAATCACTGCAGCCCAGGCAAAAGGTAATATTAGCCTGACAGATCAGAGGAAAAGGCATCTCAAAAGTGACTGAGCACAGAAACATGACAAAAGAATTTTAAAACTGTTTTACATGTTTGTAAAATGAAAAATGGAATACTGAGGTACCATCACCCCTGAGCTGTGGGAGAAGTTAGTAGACAGAGAACACAAAGGATGGAGAACCAACCTAAGAATGACAGAGGCTCCTGAGGAAGAAAACGTAAAGTGGGAACAGAAACAGAATCGAACACGAATGCCTGGCTGCGCAGCGATAAAGAAAACAAAGCAATGACGTGAGTAAGCAGATAACAAGTCTCCCCGTGCGTGCCCTTTACAAACTTAATGAAAGACGATCTATTCCTAATCATTTCCCCACAATATTTTAAATTATAAAAATATAGGGAAAAATCCTAAACTTCGGATTACTTATTCTGTCTACTCTTCCCAACACACCTTTGAAATAACTACTGTATAGTCTCCCATTTAATAGCTGAGCAAACTGAATCACAGAGAATTACACATGACCCTGGCAGGGTTTACAGATGGCACTAAGAGAAGAAAAACTGAGGCGGCCTCCGAAACGGGAGTCACGGTTCACACTGCTGAGGGTCTTGGCTGCCATGATTTCTCCTGATTTCACTGCATAACTCTTTTAAATATGAGACCGTAACTGAGATTATGATCCCTTCTTCATAATATAGAATTTCCGGTGAGAACTTTGGGATATGCTAAAAACATATGTTATTTATCATACTATGCTAGGATAAGAGTAGCTTTATTAAAATTATAAAACTTTTTCTCATCATTAACAGCATGTCTTCATTTGCTGAAACACCATCAGTGCAAAAAATGCCAGTATAATACCGAAGCACAATACCCTGTCCTCTTGTAAGAGTATAAGTTAAGACATATATCTTCAATTCACAGATCAAATATATCTCTATTAATGCTTTTCAACAGTCAAAAACAATACCTAATCTAAAAAAGAGTGGCCCACTTATTTAAATGTCTCAAGTTAATCATTTCAAAATCACCTAACAATGATATAGCGTCTACATACTCTTCTAGGTATGAAAGAAATAGTTTCATTTTTTAATATTGCTCTCTTTTAATCTAAAAATTACTTATGACAGGGACTTTCCTGGTGGCACAGTGGTTAAGACTCCACACTCCCAATCCAGGGGACCCGGGTGTGATCCCTGGTCAGGGAACTAGATCCCACATGCATGCTGCAACTAAGAGTTCACATGCTATAACTAAGGAGCCAGTGAGCCGTAGCTGACGAGCCGGTGAGCCACAGCTAAGGAGCCCTTGAGCCGCAACTGAGGAGCCCCTGAGCCGCAGCTGAGGAGCCCGTGAGCCACAACTGAGAAGCCCGTGAGCCGCAGCTAAGGAGCCCGTGAGCTGCAACTGAAAAGCCCATGAGCCACAACTGAGAAGCCCGTGAGCCACAGCTAAGGAGCCCGTGAGCCGCAGCTGAGAAGCCCATGAGCCGCAGCTGAGGAGCCCGTGAGCCACAACTGAGAAGCCCGTGAGCCGCAGCTGAGGAGCCTGTGAGCCGCAACTGAGGAGCCCGTGAGGCACAGCTGAGGAGCCCGTGAACTGCAGCTAAGGAGCCGGCTCAACCAAGTAAATATAAATAAATAAATATAATAAATCTTTTTCAAAAATTACTTATGACAAACTTTACATGGCACATTCAAATGACCATAACTTAATCATTCTAAGTAAATGATAAGGTTATAATAGGGTTAGTGATGCATGGTGTAGGTTATTTTTATAAAAGTTCTTTCTTCCTTCTGGACTCCATTCCACATCTTGCCAAAACTGTATATTGTAATCAAGTGTCTGCTGAGCAAACACTATAAGGCAAACATTGTTGGGGGGTAAAAACAGAAATCCCGGTGCTGTACGGGTGCACAGTCAGGAAGGGCGGCAAAGCAGAATACCCGACTTCACACTTGTATTCAGTGCAACCTAACGCTGGTCACAAAGCCTGAGCACTAAGAAATTCAGAAGGAGCAAAAGCGGAATAAGTGCACTGTGCTGTTTCCTCCCCGACACCATCCCTTCAGGGGTCCTCGAGCCACCCTAGCCCTCCATCCACATCCGAATCTCTTGCTTAGTTAATTCTATTCACCCTTCAGCTCTCCTCTGCCCATGGAGACTGTCCCTGGTTCTCCAGGGTGGGACAGAACACCTCTCGGAGCACGCGATACTGAGCGCGTCTTTCTTTCACAACACATACGGGAAGCGCACGTGGACGCATCAGCTCTTTGCTGCCCACCCACCCAACCAGGAGGTAAGTTCCTCTGGCACAGAACGGCGCTGGCCCTACCACAGCTCACTCCAAGACGTACCCCTGGGCCCGTGCGGGGAAAGCACTTAAATATTTGTGTATGAGCAAAGGGGTGGGATGGATAGACAGTTACCTGGGATTCAGATCGGGGAAAGGACAGGAGATGAAACGGCCTTTGGTTGGAGCGGGTGGGATGGGGTAGTGGGTACTTTGATCCAGTCATCACGGATTGGCTGGGAAAAGTAGGATGCAACCAAAATACGGCAGAATGGATTCTACCAGACGTGAAATGCACCACAAAAATGATTTAAAATTAGAGTTCACAAATCTGTTTAAATAATATCATTTTTTAAAAACTCAAGTAGAGTTGATTTACAGTGTTGTGTTAATTTCTGCTGTACAGCAAAGTGACTTAGTTATACATATATACATTCTTTTTCATATTCTTTTCCATGGTGGTTTATTACAGGGTATTGAATACAGTTCCCTGTGCTGTACAGTGGGACCTTGGGGTTTATCCATCCTGTATGTAATTGTTGGCATCTGCTAACCCCAAACTCCCAATCCATCCCTCCTCCACCCCTCCCCCTTGGCAACCACAAGTCTGTTCTCTATGTCTGTGAGTCTGTTTCTGTTTTGTAGATAAGTTCATTTGGGTCATATTTTAGATTCCACATATAAGGGATATCATATGATATTTGTCTTTCTCTGTCTGACTTCCTTCCCTTAGTACAATAATCTCTAGGTCCAGCTATGTTGCTGCAAATGGCATTATGTCATTCTTTTTTATGGCTGAGTAATATTCCAATCAATAATATCATTCTACAGCTCAAAGATACTTGTGGCTTCCTAGTGCAGACTAAAGCAGTACAAAATCACTGGTCTAGTATTCCAAAGCTTTCTGACTTCCATTCCCTCTAACTGGGATAGAATCTTTGCACAGCCTGTAAGTTCCATCTCCAATACTATTCTGTAATAAGTGAGTAGAGTGGGAACTTCAGAATTAAAGAATAATGACTCACCACCAGAAGGAATTCCTACAAAGCATTTCTATGTTTCCTTTCCCTTTGCATTTCCTAACAGAGTGTTTGACATCTTATAGATCCTAAACACTTGAGATGTGTCTGACTTTGAACCTCCTCAAACACTGGCTTAACGATGCAATCATGACTAATTTATATAACATCTCTGTGCCCCAGATAATTTGTTTGTAAATGTAGATAACATCAGTTGCCTTATAGAGTGCTTTCTACATAATATCCGTTCAAAACTGAGTTCCCTCTTTTCCCATTTTTCTTCCTTCTGGAGGTTTCCTTACTGCTCTTCACTGAAAAGCCTTGATAAACCTTAGAAGTTTAGTCTGAAAAACATTCAACCCTTAAATCACTCTCTCTTCAGATGTCACAATAAGGAAAGCTCTGTCCCTGCTAGTTGATGAGAGTAACTAATTTTTATTATCTTCACAAAGTATTTGAAAGACTCACTTTCACACTTACAGATAACAAAAATCTACCAAAATATGGCATCAACCATCTAATCCCATCTAGCAAAGGCAGAGGCGAGGGGAGAGAGTAAAGCATTTTAGATTTTAATTCCTTGTTTCCTCTTTTAAGTTGCTTACTTTCTTAAAGCCCACCCCTTAGAGAAAAGCCCAACAGTGACATAGATAACAAAAAATGAATTCTCCAAAGGCACGAGAAAACCAAACTGCTCAGTGTAACTAAAAATACAGCACATTAATAATAAAGAACAAAGCTGCTGGTCAGTCTTTAAGCCGTTACACAAACATGGGGCATTTATTCCAAATTCCAGTATTCTTAACCATGATTTATGGACATTTTTTAGCTACTGAATAGAACATGCAGATTTTCATTGTTTTGATTTTAAACAACAACACACTATTTTCCTCTCCTGAAGTGTAGTTCTTTCAAAACCTCCAGTAATCTCCAAAGTAAAATTATCAATTAGTTTTATGACCCTACATTACCAGGCAGACTTTTCAAACTAGATATTTATATCTCAAATAGTAATAAGTCTTCCAAGTCTTATGTATCCAACTGTTTCATTATTCCACAACTGAAAACTCTATTTTGTATTTACTTTGACAATTGAGTCTTCAGTCTTTGCCATTCACTGTCTTTTAATCCCTTTTTAAATTGTAATCAAGGGATTTTCTGACAAAAATATTTTAGGGAAAACAAACTGCATCAAGACTCAAAAACCTATTTCCAAGAAGTCATAATAATACAAAAATATAACACTGTATAATTCACTTAATGTGAAGAACTATTAAGGCACTTATCCTTAAATGAGCATTTAATGCCCCAAATATAAGACAACCTAAAAAGACTCCAGAACCATATTGTAAGATATTTAAAATTACCATCTTAAATATATAAACACACAGGGTTCAGAGGCTAAAAGATGCCCCACGTAATGTTTACAATTATAGAAAGTTGTGTGTTGATAAAGATTATTCTTCTCTCTTCTTAAAAAGCTAAACTTTGACTCAGTGGAGATCTTTTCACTAAAAGTAATCAGCAGTAGATTCTGAAATAGATTTCCGTAAAGCCGTTTTAAGCACAAATTTGAATGAACTGCTACGGCGTTGTTAAGACACCTGCAGCTTTCAGGACCACAATACAACAGAGGAAATGTCACTCAGTAATTCTGGCTTGACATCATCGTTCTTCTAATATTCCTATGCACTTTCCTTGTCTTTGTCTACATCAAACAAGACGGCATGCTTTTATATACTGCTGTATTTCCCTATTATTTCAGAATATTGTACAGTTGGAAAAGACCTAAGAGGACCTCAGGTCCAACTCTTTAATTTACAGATGAGAACTATATAACCAAGCACCATGATATGATAGGATCAAAATCACTGGATGAAAGCCATTTGGGTTTTTCAGAGGCTGGAGCTGAAAACACACCCAGGTGATCTTCAGACACTTGGTCTTCGTCTCATCCTAGCCTGCCGCATTACCCTCTTTCACAGGCTTCCAATTAGCCTACCCCAAGAACGAGCAATTTCAGGGGCAGGGGCTATGTTAACTCTTTTTGTGACATGCTTTTAAAATGCAAACTTTCAGGGACCTCCCTGGTGGCGCAGTGGTTAAGAATCCGCCTGCCAATGCAGGGGACACGGGTACGAGCCCTGGTTCTGGAAGATCCCACGTGCCACGGAGCAACAAAGCCCGTGCGCCACAACTACTGAGCCTGCACTTAGAGCCCTCGAGCCACAACTACTGAGCCCACAGACCGCAACTACTGAAGCCCATGCGCCTAGAGCCCGTGCTCCGCAACAAGAGAAGCCACCGCCATGAGAAGCCCGCGCACCACAACGAAGAGTAGCCCCCGCTCGCCGCAACTAGAGAGAGCCCGCGCGCAGCAACAAAGACCCAATGCAACCAAAAAATAAATTAAAAGAAAAAAAATGCAAACATTCAAATATAATTGCCTTGATTGATTACACTGCCCATTTACCTTATGCAGAAGAAAACAAATTAGCTAGAATAATTCCAGTGACCCTCAATTATAGCGGTCTTATGTGTATTCTGAACTTTCTTCTTGATGAGGAAAAGGGCATCTGTAATGATCCGGGACTTTCTTTTCTCCCTCTCAGTATCTTAAAGAAAACTCAAGTAGCTGCTGATCTAAACTGCTATTTTCTAAATTCTAAATTTCTAATTAACAATATCATCAGAGCTGATAGGGGCCCTTTATTTAGGCTTTCACTTTTACTGAGCATCTACCTAAATCCAAGCACACCCACAGGATACCTTGGGTCTTTTGGCAAACACCACTCATGCACAGTTTTGAGGGAAAGTTAAGGATGCCCACCTCTTACAGACCACTTAGAATTAATCCACCCTGACTTTCAGCAGAAGAACTAAAGGCGTGTATTCTACTGTGGATCCCTAAGCACCCCTTCCCCTCTTTTAAGTCACGTCCTGCTTGGAGATTGCCTCCAAGAAAAAATACGAAGCAAGATTAGAGGAAACCCATGGGAAAGCAAACCCGGCAGCTAGTTTTTACATTCCAGTATGTTTAGATTCCACAGCAACGTCACATTTACACGATGCCATAGTAATGCTTTATATTAGTTAGATAAAATCAGCTGACATGATGTATATTTAACATTTGTGAGGTTTGAAAGATTGTTCGTCCTTACTTTCCCCCTTTTCCTTGTAAGAGAAATAGCTCATGAAACCACAGACTGTCACAATTATTTAAAATGCATATACTTTGAGGAAAATATAAATACACTAGGCTATATTTTTATTGGGCTTAAGCATTGGTTTCTGGAGCTGATTTGAATATATACATATATCTTTATGGATATAATTGTTAATATCAGAAATCTGTCATCTACAGAGAGTCTGTGTTTGTATTGAGAGAGTGAGGATTGCAGGTGGCTTTGTTCTGTTTTGTACAAGCTCTGTAAGCTACACAATGTCTATTTCAGATCAATTTAAAAGTTCCAGTTTCCTCAGAAATGACGCTGAACAATCATGCTGTTAACGAGTACATTCAAGTAGCTGTTAGCGGGTAAAGAGACTCTTACCTGACCCAAACCTCAAATGCAGAGAAGCCGAGGCTTAGCAGACAGGGACCTCAGATTCTCCGCAGCAAATATCTTACGTGAAAGTGATTTTACACACGTACCAAAGGATCACCTTGCTGTCACGAGCCACACTAAATCCCCTAATGAATTCTACAAAAGTAGAACCTTATCAATGTTTTCTTAGAAAAGAACGACGCGATCTGTAGGCTTCAAGTTGCTGGGAGTTCAGGTTGGCTTAGGCAAACCTCTCCCCAAAAGAATCTTTGCAGTCCCTACATGTGAATTATAAACCTTTAGATGAAAGACATTTTCATATTATTACTGGGACTGTTACTTCAGGACTGCATATTTGGAGAGGCCATAATAATAATATTTCTTCTTCTGTTAGACATTTCAGAACGAATGTCCTAACCTAACCAGAAATAGAATATGAGAAAAAAGGACTCAGGCCTACACATGTGCATATGTGTCTGTGTGTGTGTGGACACACAGAAACACACACATGTACCCATCCTTACATAAACATTTAATATCTAAATATTTTACCAACAGTTCTATTCCACAAACAGAAGGTTTATGTGGGCTTATTGTATCTTACTTCTTCCGTGTTAACAGCATCCAGTGAAATCGTGTGTTACATATATGTCCTAATACAAGTGATGAGCATTACATTCAATAAAGAGATCAGTGAAAATGTAAGTTTCAAAATTTTCTAGGCTGCAAAAGTTAAATTAATTAAGATGCGTTTAATAAGGCTTGGAGTACCTGTGAACCCTTTCAAAGCCACATGTGTGGCTTTGACTTTACGCTTCTAACAGTTTAAATATGAATGTCATATAAAAATGGAAATTTCAACTGATAATTTGAAGTAAGCACTCATTAGCTGTCAAATTGCCACCATTTCATTTTGTGTCATAAGATGTAGGCAGCTACGTTCCTTATTTTTCAGCTTCCGGCATAACAAAGTAATGTTGGCAATTCTTTTAGTATTCTAGCACACTTAGAGGAATATTTAGGAGTACACTACATTTTGTCTCCCGGGTTGATCATTATCACCTAGAATTCTGTTCGATTATTAAAACGTTGCATTGCAAAGCCGATTTAGCAGGAAACAAGACTTGGGGGTGGGTGGAAATGAAATCTCGACTCAGATGGGGATAAGAATTGGGGGAGGTTATAAACAAAACAAGAGTAACTCATAGCCAAGTCTCTTACATAAAATCATAACTATGGATCTAAGTATATTTGGGGGGGGCATTTTTTAGAGGCTTCACTTATGTGTCAACAAAATGCCAATGTATTACAAACAATCCATAGATGACCAAGAGGTTAACTGCTTCTTCATCCTTGATGATCGTTCCCACGAGACTTGCCACTCTAGTTGGGACTTCTTTTCAACTCTGTGCTAAAAATAAAATTAAAGTAGTTTTATATTGTGAATTCGTATTTGGTAGACACAGTTTTGTGAATGCTCCAATTGTCATCCCATACTCACTATACTCTGTTAACAGAATCTTGATTTTTTTTTTTTTCTCTCTTCTCCAAGGGGTCAGGTCCTTCACGGGAAGTGGATCACCTCCCCAGCCCAGCAGGGACTCAGAAATGACCTAATACAATGAACTTTGGTCTCCTTGCCCTGTGGCCAGTGACTTCTAGACAGAGGCCTGAGACCCAGTTCTGGCCAATGAAGGAAAAGTTGCAGTTCAAAACGAGGTAGCTGTGTTGAAGCTTCCTTTGCTGCGTCTGGACACAGCTCCGTGAGGAGGTGACACTGGGAAGAGCCTAAGGTCTGACGTCTACAGGCTGAGGAGGATGGAGAAACAAGTTTAATGAGCCTGGTGACAATGACACTGAGCCCCGGAACTAAGTAAGCCCGAGCCTGCCCGAACTCCAGACGTCTTGTTATAAGAGACAATAAACCTAACATGTAAGCTATGAGTTGAGAGTTTTGTTACAGGCAGTCATTAGCATCCTATACGATGACCCTGCATTAGAAATCATGTGTGTATATACGCAAATATGCATCCAAAAATAAAGCCATACGACCTGCTATTACGAAACTTATTTCTGCATTCAAACACTTTAGATCATATACTCATTAGAATATGAGGAAGAAGAGATCACCATGGATGCTTCACAGCATCCCAGTTTAGTGTAGGTGTGAAAATCTGATTTAGGAATGCATTTATACCAATTGCTAATTTAAAAGTCTGATGTCAATTTGTTAGAAAGACTCCCTCTAGGTCATCTGTTTAGTCACTTGACTAAACACGGAACACAAAGAACTCATTTCAGTGCAAGTGTCCATTCTCCACTCTTGACCCTCTCATTTCTCTTTCAGGAGTAAGGACAGATTACGTGCATTACACCATCAAACAGAAGCCTTATAATCGTGCCTGAGGTCACAAAGTTTACCTGAACTCTTTCTTATTATATGGGTTAACTGACAACATCACAGAAGGGATAACTTCTTTAAAAAAAAAAAAAAAAAAAAGAAAGCAATCAGTTTTGAAAGAAAATCTGGGAGTCCATGTTGGTCTCAGGCCAAGGAGACCAGAAAAGTCCACGTTCAAGGTTACCGCTAGCATAGAAAAAGCAGAAAGTGATACCCTAGTCCTATAACAGTTCAAAGAGTTTTCTATTAGGAATCTCCCTTAAAATAATAGACTTCTTTTACTCTCCTCTTGATAAATACCCACAGAAAATTAAAGCATGTTTACGAGTGTGTAAGCAGTCTCCAGGTCAAGCAGTCCTAAGAGGTTACTCACCCTGGTATCTGGATAACATAAAGAGGAGAAAAGCTGACCACTGTGACGTGTCATTTAAGGTTGCAGTTAGTGACCTGGTCACCTCACAAGCATCGTCTTACAATTCAACTTTGTGCACGTTTATACCATCTACATATTGATCACCTAATTTAGTTCAAGAAATCCCTTAAAGAGACAAGGGCTTTACTGACCATAATTTCAGGTATAGAATTAGGTGTGAGATGAAAATATTCTCCAAAGAGCGCCTCCACTTGGGTCACATGACGCTGCTTCTTCCTGTGGCTCATCACCCAGAAATCCGTCCCCAGAAGGCCCTTTCCTGCGTATTCTGCCTAACTCTTTTGATTTTTTACTAGTTGCGTTGGTTGCTTCTCACGTGACTCAGTCGTGCTCCATCTTTTACTTGCATTTCACATCATTCTTTGTGTTTCACCCCTTTTTCTTCCAACAATAGTGTATATTTATCGTTTGTAAATTTTGCATCCTTTACCAAACGGTGTTGGAGGCTCAGTAGCTGCTGTACGAAGTGTTCACAACACACGGGAAGAAAAGGGCACATACAGCTCTCACACAATTAGAGGCGGGAACCGTTTATCCAAGAACTACAGGCTTGAGAAAAAAACTGTTTTTTCAAAGTCAATCTGTTAAATGCCTCGAGGAGTTACTCTTTAGGGCTAATGTACTGTTGCACCGCATGGCGTGTAATGATTCCTTTGTGAACTGCCCTCAGAACTCCGAGAGAACGAACACATTGTGTGTCTACCACTGGGATGAAGAATCCAGACACTCACTATTCTGTGTGATTACAAACCTCCCATTTTTCACTCAAAGTTATTATCTTCAGAAATCTCATTTTCGTGCCCAGACACAGGCCTATTCTCCCCTCAGCCGTAATTTCTTAACTCTATTCACCGTTATTACTTTTTTCCTCCTGTTTTCATGTACTCAAATACCCAGTTGTGTCTGCAAAATCTCACAAACAGATCTGGTAGTTTCTCTAAACATCACACCTTCCTATTAAACATCCAGCCTACCGTGCATCGCATTTCATACTTTCCCAGACACACACACACGGTTGGCCCTTGGTATCCATGGGCCATTGGTTCCAGGACCCTCCAAAATCTACAGATGCTCCGGTCCCTTGTATAAAATAATATAGCATTTGCATACAACCTACACACATCCTCCTGTATACTTTAAATCATCTTTAGATAACTTACAATCCACAATACAATGTAAACGCCATGTAAATTGTCGAGGTGTACAGCAAATTCAAGTTTTGCTTTCGGGAAAGTTCTGGAAATTTTTTCTCTGAATTTTTTTTTTAATTTAATTTTCATTTTTGGCTGCGTTGGGTCTTCGTTGCTGCACACGGGCTTTCTCTAGTTGCGGCGCACAGGCTTCTCATTGCGGTGGCTTCTCTCGTTGGGAGCACGGGCTCTAGGCGCGTGGGCTTCAGCAGTTGTGGCATGCGGGCTCAGCAGTTGTGGCACGCGGACTCAGTAGTTGTGGCGCACGGGCTTAGTTGCTCTGCAGCATGTGGGATCTTCCCGGACCAGGGCTCAAACCCGTGTCCCCTGCATTGGCAGGTGGATTCCTAACCACTGTGCCACCAGGGAAGCTCTCTCTGAATATTTTTGGTCTACAGTTGGTTGAGTCCGTGGGTGTGGAGGCCTGCCTACATTTAAGATGTCATGTGATCCACAGAGCGTCCCGGGGTTATGGAGAAGGAATAGACAGACACTGTTGCCACAGTCCGTGCGAGGATACTCAGCCCTAATAGATTTAAGTCACCTGCCCAAGTGTTAGAACTGGGATTTCAACGTGCACAACTTTCAAGGCCAGAGCTCTTAACTGCCACACACCTGTCCAGGTGTCTACAACGCCGATTCTGTAACGTGGAGTTCACATGTAACACCCGAGCCTTTTCTTCACAAACAGGAGCTCGTGGGCCCACAGAACTCCCTCCACACAACCCCACAGGGCGTACACGGACCGGCTTAATACGGCAGACCTCAAAACCAATCGGAGACCTGAAGCTCACAGAAATTGTCTTGCTTTCCTCTGATCTGGGCATTTGCCCAATTCTCCACAGCAGCCAACTGGCTTTCTCTGTGAACAGAATGTAGTTCACGTGTATGTCTAAGCAGCAGCTTTGCAACCTTCACGCATAAAGGTTTAGCAAACTGTACACGCAGCTGTTTTTTCAATGTTGAACGGTCCAAGCATTGGTTTATCTGGGGAAAAGGTATATGGTACCTAGAAGTAGGGATGGGGGTTTTCTTGCTTATTTAATCAATTCACTCCTTATTTTTGTTTGTGTTTAACTTTACCTAAGCAGGTGTTCTGAGTTCATACATGCTGACGGTCTGCGTTTTGTTAGCTCCTGGGTTTACAAGGAGGGTGGGCACTGGCTGAAAGTGACATGTGTCCAGTGAGGGGACGAAAACACATAGGGTCAGTTAGAAGCAGTGACTCTCGGACCAGACTGCGGAGGAAAAGGAAGCACCCGAGCATGCATCCAGAGACCGGGGGGACCAGGAAAGCAAGGTGACCACTGCAAGGACCAGATGTTCCCCCGGTTCTGCCAGTCTGAGAGCGACGTGCCCCCCGCCCCCTGAATTCCAGCTGAGCCTTGCATCCCTGGCTTCCCTCCTTCAGCATCTGGCACAGCTGCTGCTCTGGCTGGGACGCCTTCCTCCGCCCAAGTCCTCCCTCCTCAGCCTCCAGACCCAGGAAAAGTCTCAGCCTCCCAGAAGAATCCGCTGTGCAGCCCCCCGACCCAGCACTGCCTGCATTCTTTTTTGTTTCTTTAATTGAAGCAGAGTTGAATTACAAAATTATGTCATCTTCAGGTGTACAGTAGAGTGACTCAGTATCTTTACAGATTATCCTCCATCAACAGCTATTACAAGCTCATGTAATAACTCTCCCCTCTGGTACCAACCAGCTTGTTCTCTATATCTGTGAGTCTGCTTCATTCATTAGTTTTAGTTTTTAGATTAGGTTATCATATGATATTTGTCTTTCTTTGTCTGACTTGCTTCACTCTGTATGACAATCTCTAGGTCCATCCGTGTTGCTGCAAATGGCATTATTTTGTTCTTTTTTATGGCTGAGAAGTATTCCGATGTATATACACACCACATCTTCTTTATCCATTCATCCGTTGATGGGTATTTAAGTTGCTTCCATATCTTGGCTATTGTAAATAGTGCCACATGAACTTTGGGGTATGTGCATCTTTACACATTAGCGTAAGGAATCAGTGTTTTAATTTTTTAAATTTTTTCCAGATATAAGTGGGATTGCTGGATCATACAGCAGTTCTATCTTTACTTTTTTTGAGGAACCTCCATACTGTTCTCCACAGTGGCTGTATCAATTTACATTCCCACCAGCAGTGCAGGAGGGCTCCCTTTTCTCCACACCCTCTCCAGCAATTTTTGTTTGTAGACTTTGTGATGACGGCCATCCTGAGCAGTGTGAGGTGATACCTCACTGTGGTTTGAGTTGCATGTTCCTGATGACGAGCCATGTTGAGCATCTTTTCATGTACCTGTCGGCCATGTGCATGTCTTCTCTGGGAAAATGTCTGTTCAGGTCTCTGCCCCTTTTTAATTAGGTGTTTGGGTATTTTTTGGTGTCGAGCTGCTGAAA
Organism: Phocoena phocoena; assembly: GCF_963924675.1. NCBI lineage: Eukaryota > Metazoa > Chordata > Mammalia > Artiodactyla > Phocoenidae > Phocoena > Phocoena phocoena. The sequence continues at coordinate 1,278,616 of NC_089223.1, forward strand.
GGTTGGGTTCCCTCTTCCCCACGCTACCAAAGCACATGCACCCCTCTTGTTTACTTGTCTTTGTCACTAAACTGAAATCTCCCTGAAGCAGGAGCAAAGATCTCTGGCCTCTCTTTACTCGCTTTAAAACACAGAGCAAAACAGGCACTCAATGAATGTGTTGAATAAAAGGCTAAGGAAAAACAAAACAAAACCTTAATAAACTGTACAATGTTTCATGTAAATCTTGCTATGGCAACCCAGTGGCAAATATAAATGTAAACAGTACCCTTTACAAACCGAATACTCCCTAAATGTATCATTTCAACGTTTAAATTTTTCTGTTCCCCGTGACATACATCAAGTTGGTAACACATATGCATATATATTGCATTTTCACCACAGACAGAGTCTTATGACATCAAGCCTCAGAGAGGAACAGTGATCTCCACGGGGCAGTGGCCAAAGACAAACTGAAATGACCTCGGATTAACCTTTCCGCAAACCTCTCGCGTGTTCAGTTAAATAAGTTAAGTGCAGACTCGAGCAAACAATACCAAACCTTTCCCCCTTCCTTACCACGTGTGCTAAGACACCGTGGTGAGCACAGGCACTGGCTTTACAGCTGAATAATTCACCAATCATTTCTACCAAAGGGAGAGCTTCCATTAAAATCTGATCATTTCCCACGAGAAATACAGTTCCTGTCAGCATCGATGCACAGCTAAGATTTTTATCATTGAAAACCTTGAACACAAGCACACACGAGTCCTGTAACTCTGAATGACATTACCTAGATGTGGAGTCCTTGCTTCCCGTCACCCAGACGGCAACCTCTGAGCCCTGTGATGTTTAGTCTCGCACAAGCTCTCAGCACAGTCAAGATTGGCTCCGTCCTAGCTTCGCCAGCTATGTAACCTGGAACAATTAAAATCCCTGACCTTGGAGGTCCTTATCTATAAAATAGGAGAAAAGAACCTCTACCTAGTAAGAATGACAAAACAAAATAGGTAAGGCACCAGAAATGCCAGAAACCACTGAGACATCAGTAGCGGCAGATACTGTACAATAATGAACGAAGTGACTCTCTTTATGCAGACTACACCTACGGGAGGCAGAATTAACAAAAGTGACATGTTTCTCAACTCAGCTTTGAGGTCCTGGGAGCTACTAAAATGCAACACATTTAAAACAGAATGAACGCTCTCCTCCCCAGAATCAGTTCTTAGACACGGTATACTTATTTTTTTATTTTTGTTGTTGCGATTTCTTTTATTACTTTTTAGTTTTCTGATGGCACCATCATTTTTCTTACCGTAAGTCTCAAACAAAAATGAAATATAATCATAACAGAATGCTGCCCTAATCTTTGATGAATGGTCAACTGGGAATCCAAAAAAGGATTTACAAGTCCTGAGAGATTATTATGAAGAAAGTTGGAGAAAAGTATAAATATATAATCCATTATAATACGGGTGGGCCTTTAAATATGCTTTTGTTACATAAACTGTGCAGCCGAAGGATTTCAGCTGAATTTATAATTTCTCAGCAAATGACACTGATGATGGAAAATGACCTGCACTATCACACCGGACCACGATATTGTTTGCTAAGTGTTGGCACACACGGTGTTTATGACCCCAGCTATTTACTGACTGAGTCAGTCCCCTAAGGCAGGGGTCCCCGCTCCGTGGCCCGTTAGGAGCCGGGCCGCAGAGCCGCAGGTGAGCAGCGGGGCAGCGAGCGAAGCTTCATCTGTATTTACAGCCACTCCCCGTCGCTCGCATTACCGCCTGAGCTCCGCCTCCTGTCAGCATCACGGCGAGTTGTATAATATGTCATTATTTATTGCGGTGTAACAATAATAGAAATAAAGTGCACAATACATGTAATGCGCTTGAATCATCCCCAAAACATCCCCTCCCCCTCCCCCGTCCGTGGAAAACCTGTCTTCCCCGAGACAGGTCCCCGGTGCCAAAAAGGCTGGGGACCGCTGCCCCAAGGCAGGCAGGGCCCTGGGCTCGCACAGCTGTGTACCTGCTGCCGTGTTTGGAGGACCTGACTTCCTACTAAGTGCTCTGGAGTCAACTATGCAGATACCTGGCACATGCTGGGCTAAGTCCTCACCACCCCTACACCACACAGATTTACTTCTTTAATTTTTATGTTATATTGGAGCATAGTTGCCTAACAGTGTTGTGTTAGTCTCAGGTGTAAAGCAAAGTAACATCAGGTGAATATTACAAAGACCTACAGCATCCTTTCTCAATATTTCGTATTGCAATACTGTTCATTTGGAAACAGGATAACAGCATTTGTCACAATCCTTTTAAAATACGTTGCAAGTCAACAAAAGAACAGCAGTGGGAAAAAAAGGTCAAGATGAGAGTCTAGTTTTCTTTTTTATGCATTTTTATTGAAGTATAGTTGATTTTAGTTGATTTTCAATGTTGTGTTAGTTTCAAGTGTACAGCAACGTGATTCAGTTATGTGTGTGTGTGTGTGTATCAATTCTTTTTCAGATTCTTTTCCATTATAGGTTATTATAAGATATTGAGTGGAGTTCCCTGTGCTATAGAGTAGGTCCTTGTTGTTTATCTATTTTATATACAGCAGTGTGTATCTGTTAATCCCAAACTCCTAATTTATCCCTCCCCCCCTTTCCCCTTTGGTAAGCAGAAGTTTGTTTTCCATGTCTGAGAGCCTGTTTTTCTTAATGTGAAAAGAGCTGTTCTGTTCATCCTATGCAAAAGTAGCAACACACGATTTCAACGTCAGTCCTGTCATTTATGGTGAGGAGGCACCCAGGGACACAACAGGTAAAAAGAGCTCTGCTGGGTCTATTTATGAACCCATTCATCACCACTAAAAAAACTTCCTGATGAGGTAACAGTGGGGACAATTACTGCACGCATTGGTCTGCTGGTTTCCATGCTTGGTTAACCAGCAGTGAGGTACACTAACTAGTTCAAGGGGCAAGCAAAACAAATATAATTTAGAAACTCACAATGTTTCAACGTCTTAAGGTGGAAAATATATATAACTATTATATTTCAAAGTCCTCCATGAAAATCATGCCAGAGGTTAGATGATTTTTTTTCTCTTTAGTAATTTTTTTTCTCTCACAGACTAGACCTTGAGGCGTCCCTTTAGATCATGTGTCTCCTGAAGGTGATACACAACTAAGGTATCATTCACCTTTTATTCCTAACATCTTCCAAGGTGCCGGATATACAATAGGTGCTCAAAAACAATTGTTTAATTAATTATGTATTTACATCTTTTATTCCATGGTTAAAAGAACATTCATGCCCCAATTTATTACTTTATCATCACAAATGTATTAGCAAAAATTCTGCTGTATTAACTCCCTTTTTACAATTTTGATGAACTATATTTTACTTTACTAAACTTGACGTTTTTATTAGAGGCTATTTTAAAATCTTTGGAGAAATAAGAAGCCTAATTATAGTCTAAACACATAATGTAAAATTTCATAACTTACATTATCACTCTAAGTTCCTAACTGGGCAACTTAATTATCCAGTTCTCCCCCAAATTCATGCTAAAGCCAGGGATTTGAGTCTCTCCATAAAGGAGTTACAGGTCCTTTTAGAAGTATGCTATAGTTCTGCTTTTTATGAACAATTTGCTCCAGCAGGGTTGGTCTCATCACTACTGTAATGAACACAATAGGTATTTAAACATATATTTAAAAAATTCAGCCACTAATCAATTAATACGAGCAAATATATGGCAATAATTCAACCTCCAAAATCTTGTATTCAAAACGAATTCATTCTCTCGTTCAGAGGCAGGTTGTAAACAGGAAATACGTTACACAGGAGATAAGTTATAGCATCAACAAGGACCTACTCTACAGCACAGGGAACTCTGCTCCATATTCTATAATAACCTGTAAGGGAAAAGGATTTGAAAAAGAATAGAGAAATGTATATGTATAACTGAATCACTTTGCTGTACACCTGAAACTAACACAACATTGTAAATCGACTATACTCCAATATAAAATTAAATTTTTTTAAAAAACAGTTAATTATACCTTCAAAAACTGGTATAGAATAATTGGGATTCCACCAAATAGGAAATGAAAGGACTCAGTGGTTAATAAGCCAGAAGATAGATATCCTGTCTGAGAAGTTAACAGAAAAATGAACAAAAACCAAGCCATAGGCTCTTCACTCATTTAGTCCCTTTTCTAGATTTTGACCCACCCCTGTATTCTTCAGTCGACCGTCTCTTGTTATGACCACGCCTGGGGACCTTCACAGCCATTGGATGGGCAACTCAGCAGTGCTGCATGCAACCCAGTGTGCAGTTACATCCAATTATGAACTGTCCACTTTTCATGTGTTCATCTTGCCTCTGCAGGTACAGTCCTGTGAATTCAGATGACATGTTATATTTCTTTGTCCCCTCACAGGCCCTGCCACTAAGAGTGCCACGTAGGGGCCACTCCACAGGAGGACCACAGAATAACTGTCCAACAGAGAACTCTTCTTAGTGAACGGGGGCCCTAGTCTTGATGAGACTACAGACCCAACCAGCATGAGGGTCCACTTAGTTCTCTAAATCTTCTATTTCTACAAAATAGTGTTAACACAAAGTGCTGTAAATTATACAAAACTTTAAATGGCTTGATACCTAATTTGGGGTTAACAATCTATAGAAAAAACACAGGTTTCATAAAAGTGATAAATTCTACCTTATTTCCTCAAAGAGACATAAACTCTATGGATACATCTATATGTCTGTGTATTTATAGTACAATATATATGCAAAACTCTTAAGTGGGTTTTTGTTTTGTTTTGTTTTGTTTTAATTTATTTAGTTATTTATTTTTGGCTGCATTGGTCTTCATTGCTGCGCGCGGGCTTTCTCTAGTTGCGGCGAGCGGGGGCTGCTCTTCGTTGTGGTGCGCGGGCTTCTCATTGCGGTGGCTTCTCTTGTTGCGGAGCACTGGCTCTAGGCACATGGGCTTCAGTAGTTGTGGCACGCAGGCTCAGTAGTTGTGGCACATGGGCTTCAGTAGTTGTGGCACGCAGGCTCAGTAGTTGTGGCACATGGGCTTCAGTAGTTGTGGCACGCAGGCTCAGTAGTTTTGGCACGTGGGCTCAGTAGTTGTGGCACACGGGCTTAGTTTCTCCACAGCACGTGGGATCTTCCCGGACCAGGGCTCGGACCCGTGTCCCCTGAATTGGCAGGCAGATTCTTAACCACTGCACCACCAGGGAAGCCCACTTCAGTGGTTTTAAACAAAAGCATGAGGATAAAGTTAATGGCACAGAAAGGCAGAAGACAGTAAGTAAACAGGGAAGGATGAAATGGAGACAGAAAAGTTAGCAAAGTAACAGAAGACCTGAAAAGGTTGATTTACTAGGAAAACAAACATGACTAATACATTAAACATTAGCATTGCTACAATAATAATTAATCCACTTCCACTGAGTGAATCAAAAGAAGACAACTTGGTCAAATCTCGATAAAAATTAAGTAAGATTAGAAATGATTATAGCATTTCAACTACAGATTACAAAGAAAATGAATAATAATGGAGACCTGATATCAGAATTAAGAAAATCTGATTAATTACATATTAAAGCAATTAATGTACCAAACATGATGAACCTTTTTACCTAACACACAATTCAGAAATATATAGGGAATAATTTGCAGTAACACAGATGCATCTAGACATGAGCTACTAAGTGAAGTCCGCCAGACAGAGAGACAAATATCGTATGATATCACTTACATGCGGAATCTAAAAAAATGATACAAGTGAACTTATCTACGGAACAGAAACAGACTCAAAGACATAGAAAACACACTAACAGTAACCAAAGGGCAAAAGCAGGGGGAGGGATAAACTGGAAGATTGGGACTAACATATACACACTACTATATATAAAATAGATAACCAACAAGGACCTACTGTAGAGCACAGGGAATTCTACTCAGTATCTTGTAATAACCTATAAGGGAAAAGAATCTGAAAAAGAACACACACACATATGTATGTGTGGAACTGAATCACTCTGCTGTATACCTGAAACTAACACAACATTGCAAATCAACTATACTTCAATATTTTTTTTTAATTTAAAGAAAATGGGAATAATAATTTTAAATAAAAGAAATATAGAAGGCATAATTTAATCTTTCTTAGCATAATTCAAAAATACCTCATAACCTTACAGTGTGTAAAGATTAGCTATAAAAATCCTTGTAGTCTTGAAGAAGTTTCTGAGGTTCAACAACTGTCTACCAATGTCTCTGAGTATCTGATCGATGGCTGGGAAAGTGCTAGCTGCTCTCATGCTCTCATTCACTCCCCACAACGACCCTGAGAGGTAAGTGACACCCTCATTCTACTGGTTAGAAATGTGAAAAGCAAGTAGTTTACAAGCCCCTAAACACACAGGTCTATAGGTTGGACTAAGAAATCCAACCTATAGATCCCTCCAGCCCTGAATCATAGCTACTGCTTTCCAACTTTCATCACAATTTTAAACTGATGCATATTAATTAACAGATTGATATCACATAGAATATCAACAAATCAAAATTTGAGTTATATATTTGGAAAAGTCATGCATGTAACACATTAAATGTGCACTAAGAGGTGAAAATACAGAGAAAACTATGCAGGTCCCACTGTGCAATCTGACCAGCAAGTTACTATAGCAACCCAAGTATTCAGAAGGTAGAAAGTTATTCAACCATCCAGGTACAGGAAGCTCAGAAACAAGCCACTGAAAGATGCTTTACGGAAAACTGTAAGCTTTAAGGACCACCAAGTACCATATCTGGAAATAGATTTTCTTTATTTTTATTTTTTGAAGAAGGAAATCTTCTATTAAGATTTGAAATTGACCCAAGAAGAGACTGACTCTGCGTCTCTGGACCATCTGCTAAAACAATGGCATCGCTTTGGGCAGAAAAGATCTCACTCACTTTATGAGGAGTATAATTTAATATGTACAATGAAGAAGCCCAGTCAATACCCCCTCTGCAGCAATAAAGAAATCTTTAGATGTGCAGGCCTCCACGCATAATAGGAAAGACAACAGAAACTTATGTGGGGATTTAAAGCAGTGAGATTAATTGGTAAGGTTTTATTGAGGTAAACAGGAAGGCACTGGACTCAAAAGTAAAGAGAGGAGATCTCACTTTTTTTAGTTATCTGAAAGCTACATTTTCTTTGATAATTCCACATAGGAAATTGTTCAAGGTAACAGTACTATAGCCAAAATCATTCTTTCAAACTCAACACACGTTAGGTCAGCCTTCTTATACTTTTTATTCTGTTCTCTCTGTTCCCTGCACATACACACATTTTCCGGCCCCCAAATTACGCGACTCTTTGCCCACAGGAAAAGGACTGAATGAGCTCTACCTGACCAATCTGGAGAGAGCCTAGCCAGGATGCAGAATCATTTCTATTTCTACATTAAATATGAATTGAAAATATGAGAAAAAATATGAGACAATTACAGCTCCATGATCTACATAGATTTCCAGAAATCTCACTATCAATATTCACATTCATGAACATTCACGTCTGGGTGGACACACGTTACTTACAATGAGGTTATTTCCACTTTTCGAGCCGTGTATGAGCAAACTCAATCACCAAGCAGAAGAGACTGGCTCATGCATAAGACTCGTGAAACTCACTTTCCAAAGAGATGTGCTTTAACCCCTCACCGCGACTGAGACTTCAAGTAATAAATGTTGGCTTTACAATAAAACAAAATTGGAGCTTCACACCACAGAAACGTTACTCTGCTTGAGATGGATGAGATGAAGCTCTACGGTGTCTTAACTAACAAGCTATGTGCACTAGTAAAAGTTATCAACACCCACCACGGAGGATCAGATGAGGAGTTTGGTATGCACAAACCTTCCAGATCTCTCGCCTCTGCATAAGCATGTCTCCAAACGGAGCCTGCATTTCCTCTTTCCTCTTCGCTCCCAAGGAAGAGGCATGTGTCCCCCTACTCAAGTTAGAGTTCCTCTACTTCTGCTCAGAATAACCCACATTCTTGATACCAACAGTATCCAATCCTTCTTGATTCTAAGGCACTTTTCTTTTTCTAGGAATTCTATCTCTTGGGCAATTCCACATGCTCAAGTTACACCCATCGTAACTAAAACCAACGAAACAAAGCCAGTCAAATGCATGACTGCCTTGCTGCCCTACTGCTCTTGTCTAAAGCTTCTTGAACACGGAGTTGATTCTCATCAATACATCTCCACTGGCCATTCACTTACTAACCCAAGGGCTTCCACTCCCACTGCCCCCATTAAAATGGCTTTTCTTATGGGGCCTATTGATGTCCTAATTGCAAAATCCAAAAGATAACTTTCAATCCCCTCGATTCACTGGACCTTTCTGCAGCATTTGTCATGGCTGACCACTGCTGCTCTCCATAAAATCTCCACTCTGCTGCTAGGCCTACTATGTGGTTACTCCTTCTCTGAAGCCCTGATTCCCAGTTTCTCTTTAGTATTGGTATTCTCTATCGTTTATATCCTATGCTTTCTATTCCTTCCTCTAAATGATAATCTAATCACTTCACTTCAACTACCCCAGCTTGGCTGATGTCTTCCAAATAATTCATTTCTAGACTTAAGATCATGAGTCTGTATCCCTAGATAAACATCAGTCATCTTTATTAAATAAATAAACAGAAAACTTGAACCAAATATGTGCAACACAGAAAGCCTCATCCTTTCCACCCACCTGGCTACAGCCTTGAGATGTTAGTCATCTCTACCTTCATCAAATGCAAATCTCCAATCTTGATCTCCTCTGTAATCTAATTTTATAAATTCCTGCTAGAATTCAACGTGGCCAGTTTTGTTCTCTTTTTCATAAATCTCTTTAAGTGATCTACCGAAAATGCAGGCTCAAAAGGCATAGCTGATTCCCTGTCACCTTTAAAGCAGTGCTATTGATTTAACAATCTTTTTAGAAGGCCCCTCTTAGGCCAGATCCCTTGCTGTGTGTTATATAAACAAGACTCCCCCAGCCTCAGGACCATTACCCCTTAAAGGAAGGGAAGGTTTGAGAAACTAGGCTAAGTAGCTTGAGAGAGAGAAACTTGTGGAGTCGAGGGAGGGAAACAGGTAAGACTTTGAGACGCTAGCGTATTGAATCTTAAAGGATGAACAAGCCCTGAAGGAACTAAAGGACAGCACGGGGAAGTGAGTGTGGAAGCACAGATGAAACAGAGGATGCTGATGAGTGAGGAATGAGCTTTCAACACCCAGCTCCAGAGCTGGTACAGGCTCCGGACGCGCAGGCTCAGCGGCCATGGCTCACGGGCCCAGCCGCTCCGCGGCATGTGGGTTCCTCCCGGACCGGGACACGAACCCATGTCCCCTGCATCGGCAGGCGGACTCCCAACCACTGCGCCACCAGGGAAGCCCCAGAGCCGGTCTTTTATCTAATAGAGTGATGATTCTCAGATTGTATGAGGCATATAAAACATCTGGGCTGTTTCTTATAAATACTCATCTGAGACCCACCCCTAGAGACTCTTAGTCATCAGGTCAGAGTCTGTGCCAGGGAACCTGCCTTTTGAACAAGGACCACAGGTGGCTTTGATTCCAGGGCCTCCACGGATCACACAAATGACCTTAGAGAGCCTGTAGGGTCCTGAAAGGGTTCTCAGCAAGCACAGGGGATGGTCAGACTGGCTTGGAGTGGGTCTCCCTAGAAAGTAGGTGAAGGATTGGTAAGCAGAGTGAGCCCAAAGGGCCACAAGCAAGGTCACCACAGAAAACCAGGACAGAGGGACCAGGGGGCCAGACTCAGTCGATGACGGAAGAGAAGAAAGAGAATCATAAGACAAATCCATGGCAGATGAGACAGGTAGAAGCAGGTGAAGCACTGTATCATGGTGGTGAGTGAGAGATGAGAATAATGGCGTCATGGTGGTGAGTGAGAGATGAGAATAATGGCGAGGTGTCTGGAATAAAGTAGAAGATGTCTAGTCTGGGGCATGTTACATCCACAGCGCTACCAGGACAAGGGCGGTGGGACACAGAAATCCGACATGCAGAGGAGGGGGCTGGGTTGGGTTGAGCTCAAGGATTCCAGAGTCATCAACCAAACGATGAGTAACAAAAACCATAATAGTGGATACATTCACGGCAAATCCACAACTTAGCATGACACGTCAAACACCTTCCAATCTAACTCCTGGCTACTCCTTCACTCTTCTTATTCTTTAACTGCTGTCTACTACCGTATCTTGTTACAAAATATGTTTGTGATTTCTGTCATAAAATATTTCAAAAACGTTCAGAAAATCTTACAATGAAAACTTAGTATCTACTCCCCAACTTTAACAAGTCTGAATATTCTGCCAAAATTGCTTCAGAATTTTCAAAAGAAATTCATTATCGAGGGCACAGTTGAAGACTCCATGTTCCCTTTCATAACCCCATTTTCCTCCTTGCCTCCCTGGAGAAAACTTTTGTGCTAAATTTGGTTTTAATTATTTCTTGTATGTTTTTATACTATCCCTAATATGTGTATATCCGATTGCTTTGCATGTTTCCACACTTTACATAAGTTCTATCAAACTATAAGGACCATCTATAATTTACTTTTCTTAATTCAATGCTATATCTCTGGATGCATTCAGGTAAAACAGGCTCTAAACTATTTAATCACTGTATAGTATGTTGTATAAATTCACCATAGTTTATTCGTGAAATTACATCTCGACGGGCTTGTAGGTAGTTAACAATACATCTGCAGTCTATACCCCAGGCAAACAACAACCTGTGGTCCTGAACATCTGGCCTTGGTTCATTTCATATCCACCTGAAATATCCTTCCCAGAATCAGTATATTAGCAAACAGTATTTTTTTCCTTTCTGGCTTCCTTCAAACTTCTCATTCTTCAACTATACAGAGCAAAAAACAGGCACTCAGTAATTGTTTACTGGATGGATCAAGTATCTAGCTGCTGAAGATTTATTTACAGAGTTCCTACTATGTTTCACTTGTTAGAATAACATACAGTGGTCTCAAATACTTCCTACTCTCCTGGCTCTGATGGCGAAGAAAGAAAGCAACAACAAAGCAACGATGACAAGAAGTGTTTGTGTGTGTGTGTGTGTGTAATACAGTGTGAGAGGGCAGTTACTTAAAGAAATCTTAATTTTCTAATGAGATGAAATCCTCAAGCTACAAACCAGTAAGGGGGATATGTTTATGAAATAAAATGATTTCTGGAACAAACTAAACAGCAACTTTCTATGATAAAATGATGCACTGATGAGCTACATCATTTATGTGTATGTGTCCATTTAAGTCTTCATAGGGGAACACAGACTCAATAAAAACAACAATTAGGAGACTACACCAAAGTAAGCAAAGGTGATACAAGAGATTATCAGAAGAATTTATAGTGTTCCCGGACAATAAAATTAAGTACCACTTCTACACGCATACTTATTTTTATGCACTAGCAACAGACATGACAGTTTTCACCTATGAACAGTGAAAACTACACCCAAAATATACAACTAAAAAATAACACACAGCAAGTTCAGAAACAGATATTTTTGCTTTATAAATTTATTTGCTTATTTTATATTTTATTTTTGGCTGCATTGGGTCTTTGTTGCTGCACACAGGCTTTCTCTATTTCTGGTGAGCGGGGGCTACTCTCTGTCACTGCGGTGTACGGGCTTAATGCAGTGGCTTCTCTTGTTGCGGAGCATGGGCTCTGGGCACGCGGGCTTCAGTTGTTGTGGCATGCAGGCTCAGTAGTTGTGGCTCGTGGGCTCAGTAGTTGTGGCTCGCAGGCTCTAGAGTGCAGGCTCAGCAGTTGCTCCGCAGCATGTGGGATGTTCCCGGACCAGGGCTCGAACCCATGTCCTCTGCATTGGCAGGTGGATTCTTAACCACTGTGCCACCAGGGAAGTTCCAGAAACAGATATTAAAAATAAAAGTGACTTCAAAATGAAAGATTGAATGTTGACTGATAAGACTGAATGTTGACTGGAAAGACATGGCAATTCAAGACAACACCCTTGTCAAGTTATCAGAAATAGAGATAAATCCATATGTGCAAATAGCGTGACTTACGGAACACCAGCACACAGACCACACAATCCATTTTTGTAGGACAAACAATTGTTTGGATCTCGTCATAATTTCAAGATTTATAATATAGCCAAGTATACGTAGAGAAATAAACAAATACACAGATTTGACCGGAAGAGGAAGGAAAGGGAGACTCTAAACTCAAAGAAGGTTTTGAAAGGTGAAAAACTCTGAAAGGTTTTTCTCTTAACAACCAATTTTAACCTCACTAGTCTGATCTAACGTTCAGAGTGACACCTGCCTTTAAGCTGGTAAATCATACCTCATTAGAAATCCAAAACCAGGTTAACTATAAACTTCAAATAAGTACACGAAATGTAATAATCGACTTTGTCAATGAAAATGAATTTAGGGGCTTCCCTGGTGGCACAGTGGTTAAGAATCCGCTTGCCAATGCAGAGGACACGGGTTCAAGCCCTGGTCCGGGAAGACCCCACATGCCGTGGAGCAACTAAGCCTATGTGCCACAACTACTGAGCCTGTGCGCCACAACTACTGAGCCCGCGAGCCTAGAGCCTGTGCTCCGCAACAAGAGAAGTCACTGCAATGAGAAGCCCGTGCACCGCAACGAAGAGTAGCCCCCGCTCGCCGCAACTAGAGAAAGCCCACACGCAGCAACAAAGACCCAACGCAGCCAAAACTAAATAAATAAAATAAAATAAATTAAAAAAAAAAAAAGAAAATGAATTTACCTGTCATACTGTTGCAATGAAATCACAACATACCAGTTACAGGCAAAATTAGATTAAATCGGGATTAAAATGGAACGGTGGAGCTGAGGGAGAATCATTAGTCTTTATTTGAACAGAGAACTGAGAACCTTATCACCTGACTTAGATGTTCAGTCTTTCATGGCTCCTAATTTATCACGTGAAGTAATGGATGAAAGCTCACACAGGAAAGAGATCATGACTGAAATCCTTTTTCCATCAGCCATTAATAGTGTGTGACTTCAGGCAAATTACTTAATTTTATTGAGCCTCTATCACCTCTAAAACAGGGCTAATTATACCTTCTTTAACCATTATGAACGTTAAGTAAAATAACACACAGAAAGTGTCCTGCATTTATTAGTTCCCTTACCGATAAAGAGTCAGCATTTCCTTCGTAAAAAACCACACCCTTTATCCACCTCTCGAAACACCAGTTCCATCCTTTATAAGATCCAAAGAAGAACTAATTACCTCTTAAGATATTTGTGTGACATAACCTTCAGGAGATATAAGCAAGCTTTAAGAAACTTTCACTCGTGTGCACATGTGTGTTACAGTTATTCCAACCATCTACCCTACCCTGGAGCTAAAAGCACCTCCTCTGCGGGGTCTTCCCTGGTTACTAAAATAGCACCTGCCGACAGGCACACCTGTCTCTCTAGTCCCCTAGACTAGTCTCCTGTTTCGTTTTCCTTCTTAGCACTCCTCACCGCCTGACATATCTTATAAGTTTACTGGTTGTCTATCCTCACTGGTTTGAAAGCTCCATGGGAACAGACACTTCCTCTGTATTTTTACTGCATAATTGCTGGCATAATAGGTGCCCAATAAGTATGTGATGAATAAAAACCTGAGTTAAAAAGAAAACTACCTTCAGAGCAGATTCAACATCGGAAGAGGAAAATCAACCTGGCTTTAACGCGTGTATCTTAGCAGCAGGAGTATCTGGGCACTGCCGGCGGTTCTGGGTCCCGCACATCCTTTACACAGAAGTGAAGTGAGTATCAGACAAAGACAAATGTCATGTGACACCCCTTACATGTGGAATCTAAAATATGACACAAATGAACTTATTCACAAATCAGAAATAGAGTTGCAGACACAGAGAACAAACTTATGGTTACCGAAGGGGAAAGGGGGGGAGGGAGGGATACACTGGGACATTGGGATGGACATATACACACTACTGTATATAAAACAGACAGTCAACAAGGACCTGCTGTACAGCACAGGGAACTCTACTCAGTACTCTGTAATGATGTAAATGGAAAAAGAATCTGAAAAAGAATAAATACATGTATGTGTATAACTGAGTCACTTTGCAGGACACCTGACACTAACACAACATTGTAAATCAACTCTCCTCCAAAAAATTTTTAAAAAGACAAAAAAAATAAAGAAAGAAAGAATGGCGATGCTGCCGCTGTTAATGTCTGGGGACAGGCCTAGACCCAGAAATAGACACTGACCCCAAAAGTAACCCCCAAACTCCACTGAATGAATTCATCAGCATTTCTGAGAGAGTAAGAATACAGCAACCTGAGAGCACTGCTGCAGAATGAGGACCCGTCTACCAAAAGCCAGGCGTTGTTGTAGATATGTTACGTTTATGATTTCATTGAATCCCCACTACACCCCTGCATGGCTTCAGTGTCATTCCTGAACTCTGACTACATGCCAGACACGTTGCAAAGGTATTTCACACAATCGTTTATGTTCACTTTGCTTCTCAAAGATAAGACAGTTGCCCATAATATGCAGATGTGTAAACTGAAATGTGACTCAAAGAGATTAGTAAAATCTACCCAAATAACACAGAGATTTAGGTACCAGGACCTGGATTCACACTCCAGCCTAAGACTTCAAAGCTTCTTATCCTGTCTAAAATACTACATGATCACTCAAATTTTTATAAAACAGATCTTCTAAACTGTCAAGTGGTTCAACTTGGAATAGAAAATATGTATCTACTTCTCCCCTCTCAGTCAACCATTTAGAAATCCTGGCATCCAATCTCTGATTCGTTCCCAAAGAAAGACTATTTCCCCAGATACCGAAGTAAATCTATTTAGAGTTTAAAGAGCTCAGCTTTCTTTTAATTTCATTAGAAAAGCCTTTCTGTATTACCCACGGGGCACTCAAAGCATGCATTCTATCTCCGAAATGGAATAAAGGAACATAATTGTCCTATACTGTACTGCAGTTACAACATCTCAAGCATACATATGAGCTCTGCTTACATGTCCCTTATGCAGATGTGTCAGGGACCAGAAGTACAATATGAAACCCAGTATTATCGGGAGAAAGATGCTCCCCCGCTTTGTCAGCTCGTGTTGTGTGTGTATACGTGTGTGTAAATATACAGAGAGATATACATTTATAATCTACACATATGCATTTAATGTTTCTGTTTGTATGTACACATGTAATATATATATGAAATACATTTTACACGCTGCCTCTTCTGGAGTTATAAGGTCGGAAATTTTTAAAAGATTCAAGAGAGGGTTTCATATGATCATTGCACCCAAACAGATACAAACCACTTAAAAATATTGCTGACTTAGATTTCTTAATATCCTAACTTTTATTTTGGTGGGGGGGGCAGGTAAAGACTGAGTTTATTAGCACGGTAATATCCTAACTTGTGAAAATGGAAATTTTAAGCTTTTTCTGCTCTTCCTTTTCATTAAAATTAAATCCATTGTTAAAGATAGCAAATGAAATTCAATTTCTTTCCTTTTTTTTTACGATTTTTATTGAGGTGTAGTTATTTACAACGTCGTGTTGGTTTCAGGTGTACAGCATAGTGATTCAGTTATATATACATATTATTTTTCATATCATTTTCCATTACAGTTTATTACAGGATATTGAATATAGTTCCCTGTGCTCTACGGTCAGACCTTGTTGTTTATCTCTTCAATTTCTATTTCCTTGCTTAAATTCTAGAATGTTTGCGGTTCCTGGTGAGAGGTGGTTTGGCCTCCTCTTTTGTAGGAATAATCACTTTCTCACTTTGATTTACTATATTTTTATCATCACCTGTAAAACATGTGATACAGTGGAATGTAAAACTATATTCTTGAGAGTAGACAGATGTGTAATGGGAGCTGACTTCCTGCTTCTTCCCTGTGGTGTAATTAGGAATTCTTGGAAGGTAGCTTAGGGGGACAGTTTCCAAAAAAAAAAAAAAAAAGATTTATGATGTACTTTGAAGAAATCCTGAGCATGGACAAAGGTTTCTCTTTGAAGTTTGGGGATATAATTAAAGTGGAAATAGACTTGGGATTCATAAAGCTCTTATAATTTCCTCTTTGCAGACTCGGTTTCTGGCTACCCCTCGGCGTTGTCTCAGGGCGTCTCAAGGTGAGGAAAGGGACGTACACAATGGACTTTATTTGTAGCTCAGTGGCATTTGGCAACTGGGACTTTTTCCCCTCAGTTACATGTAATGACATGTAGTTTTTAAATAAACTTTTTATTTTAGAAAAGTTTGGGATTTACAGAAAATTTGTGAAGATAGTACAGAGTATCCATTAACCCTAAACCTTGTTCTCCATCATTAACATTTTAACGTTCCTATGGTACATCTGTCCTACTTAACAACCAATATTGATACACTGCCATTGACAAAGGTCAAAAATGTATTCACGCTTCCTTAGTTTTTGCCTACAGTCCCTTTTCTGTTCCAGGACATCACATTTACATGTAGTTATTGAATTACCTTAGGGTTCCCTTTACTGTGACAACTTCTCAGACATTCCTTTCTTTTGCTGACCTTAAACAGCTTTGAGGCATAGCAGTCAGGCATTTCGTCGAATGGCCCTTAACTGAGATCTGACAGATGCTTTCCTCGTGATTAGACTCAGGTGATGGATTATTAGGAGTGAGACCACAGAGGAAAGAGTCATCCCTATCACATCCTATCAAAGTGTATACTATCAGCATGACGTAGCGCTGCTGCTATTAATTTGATCACCTGGCTGACATAGTGTCTGTCAAGTTTCTCCACTATAAAATTACTCTTTCCCCCCGTTTTACTGTATTCTTTGCAAGGAAACCATGATGCACAGCTCACGCTTAAGCGGTGGGGAGTTATGTTCTACCTCTTTGAGGGCAAAGTAGCTACGTAAGTTTTTTGGTTTCATCTGCATGGGAAAATTTGTCTACACTCCTCATTTATTTATTCAATAATTTGTTTACATCGGTATAGACATGTGGAGATTAGTTAAAACATAGGTTATTTTTTAAAGTCATTTCTACTTCAGGCAATTCTAATCTATTGGAGACTATGTTTTCTAATTAAAAACAAAAACGGTGAATACCCAAACCTTCAATATTGTCCACTATTTAACCTATACCCAAAAGCCTGGTAGAAAGCTTCATTCTAAAAGAAGAAACAACTTGCATTAAAAAAAAATGATGGGGCTTCCCTGGTGGCGCAGTGGTTGAGAGTCCGCCCGCCGATGCAGGGGACACGGGTTCGTGCCCCGGTCCGGGAAGATCCCACGTGCCGCGGAGCGGCTGGGCCTGTGAGCCATGGCCGCTGAGCCTGTGCGTCTGGAGCCTGTGCTCCGCAATGGGAGAGGCCACGACAGTGAGAAGCCCGCGTACCACAAAAAAAAAAAAAAAAAAGATGCATCTCATGTAATTTAAATAAATTCCATCCTAAGCTATTCCATAAGAGAATATTAATAATATAAACAACTACATAAAAATTAACTCAAACTTGTAGCATCAATGACTTTTACTTTAATTAGTGATGATGGCATCTACCAAACAAAAATCAAATATCAAAACGGATACAAATACATTTCCAAAAGAACATAGGAAACCTATAAATTTAAAGATCTCACCAAATATAATACTCAAAAAAGGGGAAATAATATTTAAGATGGTAACGATTAGAGGCATAAAAACCTCTCCAACTTTCTGAAATTTTGCTAACATAAAGCAAAATTTATTAAGGCATACTTATATAACTCTTCCATGATTACTTTTGTGTATACACATAATATGTGCATATAACTTAAGGTAAATTTTTGGAGATATCGTCAATTCAGTGTAACTCAATAATTTAAAAGTTGAAGTACTAAAGGGTACTTTACTGACATTTAAATAGTGTATTAATAAAATGTTTCCATTTGTAACAAAGTTGAAGGGAAAAAAAAGCAATGATGATAAAAGTAAAAAGAGTGGTTACAGCAGGGATAAATTCTGACTGACCGGGTACATACATGTAAAAAGTCACCAGGCTGTAGACTTCAGATGAACATTTTCGCACTTTGTTCCATGTATTTATTCTCTTCCTTGAAAATACAGAGGGGTAGCGCATCCCTAAATGCATCACCATAGCTATGCCATGACGCATGTGGACCTTACGAATGGCTCCTGGCACTCTCCAAACATACATGACAGTCACTGTCTCTGCCATTTATCATAAATTGTCTCAAATTTGTGGGGCAATCTGTGAAGAAGTGTTTTTTCTTCAACCAAGTATAACTGACTGAGGCCCTGGGTTATATATTAAGTTTCCCATATGTCTAGTTTGCTTCTGGCATCTCTGCCAATAATCTCACCAGATTGGCCAAAATATACCGCATTAGAAACTATATTTTATCTGAGGCAGATAGGATTTTTAGGTAAACCAGTGAGGGGAAAGAAAGTAAATGCTCTGACAAAGAAACACAGTCAAACTCACCTGGATTTCCTTAAAAACCGTACAGCGATGATCTTACTACAAGGCATTTAATTATTGATGTTTTTTTCATGTTACAAAAGATATCAAAGATATTCCTGAATCTATATATCATTTCAATTTGATAATGTTTATTTTGGGTAGCAGTCATATTACAAAAGAGTTGTACGCAAAACAGGACTTTTAGAGGTTAATCATGCTTTTCCCTTAATTTCTAGGATAATTTCTAACATGCTTTAATTTTATAATCACTTCCAAAGAGACCCGTCTGGAAACAGGAAGCCTGGTTTGAGCTGGTGCTGTGGACTGAATTGTGTCCCCTCCAAAATTCTTGTGTTGAAGCCTTGACCCCAATGCAATGGTAACTGGAGGTGGGGCGTTCAGGAGGTGATGAGGCTTAGATGACCCCATGATGGGACTGGTGTTCTTAGCGCTTTCTTGGCCACGTGAGGACACAGTGAGAAGGCAGGTGTCTGCAAGCCAGGTAGAGAGCTCTCACCCAGGATTAAATCTACAGGCACCTTGATCTTGGACGTCCAGCCTCCGGAACTATGAGAAACAAACTCCCGTTGTTTAAGCTCCCCCAGTCTGTGGAACTTCGTTGTGGCAGCCTGAGCAGACAAAGAGGGGCATCAATTCTGTCCCATCCGCTACAGGTGAGTCAATAAAATGATGCAGATGTAGCCAAATATGTTTCATGATAGAAATTAAATCTTTATGGTCATGAAAAATGCACTTTTGTAACGACAGTTATGTTGTTTATTACTTGCATTTACGTTGCTCAGAGCACATGCGTATTTGGGGCCCAGGATCCATCCTACATTGAGAATTTACTACCACAAAGACTTAAAAATAAAAATGGGCCAAAAAGGGATTAACAATAGTTTTTAAAGAGACTTTTTAAGAGATTAAGAAATGCCTGATGTAAGTTAACACCTGTCTTTAATATTTTGGTAACATGAAAATTAAAATTATTTTATCTTTTTACACATCCTGATTTTTTCACGAGATTTTCTTAACCTAACACCTAATTCTAATCATAAACTACACATTTGCTTGTATTTGAGTGAAGTTATGTAATATAAAATGTAAGCCAAAAACACAAACAAAAGAAAATCCAAGCACGCCTAACGATGACTTTTGGAATTCGCACCAAGAAATGGAACATAAAAGTCTAGAGATCTGGTACTCTACGACAGATGAAATGAAGTCTTTCTTCTTCTTCCTTTGCATCTTTTAATTAATCTTAGTGTCTGAAGACTTCATTTCTTGTATCTCTTTTCACAAAATAAAGCTTAGCTTCAAGGGAATAAGAAAATATTGATTGATCAATAATAAAAAAATTAAGAGATTTATAGCGCCTTGTCATGACAACACTATTCTAATTACATAGAATAGTTGGTGAAATATATAACATTTCATTAAAGGCAATTTACTAAACAATTTAACTCTCTTAATACTCTTCATTTATTTAAAAATAATTATTTCAGGGTTTCCCTGGTGGCGCAGTGGTTGAGAGCCCGCCTGCCGTTGCAGGGGACACGGGTTCGTGCCCCGGTCCGGGAAGATCCCACATGCCGCAGAGCGGCTGGGCCCGTGAGCCATGGCCACTGAGCCTGCGCGTCCGGAGCCTGTGCTCCGCAACGGGAGAGGCCACAGCAGTGAGAGGCCCACGTACAGCAAAAAAAAAAAGATGTGGTGGATAGATACGATGGAATATTACTCAGCCATAAAAAGAATGTATTAAAGCCATCTGCAGCTACGTGGATGGACCTAGAGATGATCATACTAAGCAAAGTCAGTCAGAAAGAGAAAGACAAGTATCATATGGTATCACTTATATGTGGAATCTAAAATATGACACAGATGAACATATCTGCAAAACATAAACAGACTCACAGACATAGAGAACAGACATGTGGTCTCCAAGGTGGGGTGGGGGAGGGACGGAGTGGGAGTTTGGGATTCGCAGATGCCAACTATTATATAGAGAATGGATAAACAACAAGGTCCTACTGTAGAGCACAGGGAACTATATTCAATGTCCTGTGATAAACCATCATGGAAAAGAATATGAAAAAGAATATATATGCATATGTACAACTGAATCACTTTGCTGTAGAGCAGAAATTAATACAACATTCTAAATCAACTATGCTTCAATAAAATAAATTTTAAAAACAAGAACTCAGTCCCTGTGCCATGGTAGATATTCAAAGCTCACATGTCTGTTGATCATGGCCTCTAATGATTCAGAAGTCCTTACTGCACTCAAGGCAAATGTCCTTAGAAAATTCCTCTCTCCCTCCCTCTGCCCCTTTCTCTCTCCCTCCTTCCCTCCTTCCTTCTTCTGGCAGGTGAGGAAATAATACAGAAGGCAAAGCCAAAATCTACCCCTAAATTCTGATCAACAGCACTGGCCTCGTTTGTCAACTTTAATGAGATTTCACAATTTTAATGAAATGAATCGATCTTAATCTTAAGGAGAAAAAAAGAGGCAAACTCAAGAAGTATGTAAGTACACTGTCAATATTATATACATATTTATATTTTTGTCTACTTTGGAGGTAAGTCAGTAGGATGTCACATAGTCCACACACATATATACGTTTTCACCTTTTTTTTTTAATTACTTTACTTTTTGGCCACATTGGGTCTTCGTTGCTGCACACAGGCTTTCTCTAGTTGTGGTGAGCGGGGGCTGCCCATCACAGCAGTGCACGGGCTTCTCATTGCGGTGGCTTCTCTTTTGCAGAGCACGGGCTCTAGGCGTGCGGGCTTCAGTAGTTGTGGCACCTGGGCTCAGTAGTTGTTGTGGCTCGTGGGCTCAGTAGTTGTGGCACACGGGCTTAGTTGCTCCGCAGTGTGTGGGATCTTCCTAGACCAGGGCTCGAACCCGTGTCCCCTGCACTGGCAGGCGGATTCTTAACCACTGCGTCACCAGGAAAGTCCCACACATATATATAGTTTTTAAATTACAGGCTATAAAATAAAAAGAATGCTGCTCAAAAAGCTGGAGGGATTTAAAATTTTAACAGGTGTTTTCCCCTTTGTTTCTCCAATTACAGTCTTTTGAGACACAGTCCACACCCATCCTCACGTTCTAGACAGAGGCTTCCAGCTGGGAAGCTGATGCCCACGACCCATTAACAGAAAGACTCAAATGCAAAGTTCAGGTTAAAAAAAGTCTGCCCTTCAACAGCCCCTGTGTCGCCTTTCTCTTCAAAGAGTAGAGATCCTGGAAGATTTCTTACACACCCTGGGCATTACTGGCACACAGTTATACAGGCAAACATTTCCATCCTTCAGCTAAGAACCGGGCCACCTAGATCCCGTGGGTCAATCGTTTACTTTATTGAGATATAATTCACAACCACATAATTCACCCATACAAAGTGTATAATTCCATAGTAAAACACAAGCACTGTAGTAAAGGTTCCTGTAACCATAACTGGAAGAGCACTTTTCAATCACTTTAGTGCTGTCACACTTGTATAACAGCTATGCTAAAATAAATGTCAATGTAAGTAACTATACTCTGATAAAAATTTTTAAAAATTAAAAAATTTTTTTTAATTTAAAAAGAAATGTAAGGTGAAAAGTTCTACTTAAGCCCTGAGTCTGCTTTTCACTTACATATTAAAATAACAGATATTTAAAAAGAGAGAATTTCCTGAATGGGGTAGTAAAATAGAAGCTCTAAAATGCTTATTTTGCAAAATCTTTAACAAATTAAGCTAATCCAACTGTAACTTATCTAATTTACATGAGTTATGTTCAATGGAATATTTTGCCTATATGGGGTTTTTAGCTTTCAAGCTTTCAGAATGTTAAGAAATAATTCTGCATGAACGGTAAATAATGCTTTATTTTGTTTTCATTCCTTTCTCAAGTAGATCCATACTTCAAACCACTCCTCTCTTCCAATGTTCAAAAGAGTTTTGTTTCAAATCTAATTAAATTCCATTAGTGAGAAAAAACGCTTTTTGAGTTTTAAATGTATGCTTTAGTGCGTTTAGTTTTCGATAGTGATCTCTTTACAAACTTGACATTGCAAAGTAAATCACTTCTACCACATCATCTTTAACTCATAATTGAAGACATTTCATTGTTTTTTTGTCTTACGGGCATTTCTTTCTTTCTTTTATTTTTTTTTTAACGGGCACTTTTAAAATTCGCTTATTCCTAAACTATTGTTTTTCCTTAGAAATAAGTATTCTTGGGGAATTTAAGAAATCATAATGATTTAAATACTGAAGATAAGCTACATATATGGAGTTAAACAGAGTATATACTCCATTTACGAAAAATAAAGGAGAAAAAACAGGCATTGAAAAGGTTGTATCTATAAGACCACGTCCCTTAGATAGGTACGGAGTATGTTTACTAATTATTATACCGAACATCCTTGAGAAGTGAAATTCATGAAGCTATCAAAACAGATATTACCAAATTTCCTAAAAGGACTTTCTCTGAATGTATAGCTTGTAATGGTTTCTAGTATTGTATTAGGTTGTAGGATAATAAAGATTCTGCCAAAGAAGTAAAGTGATTCTACAATATGACTTACTAAATATGGACATATTTCCAGTGCTATTTACTAAGTACCCTCTTTTCAGGCCTAGAAAGACATTCACTTGTTTCCAAATGTGCTTTCAATCTGATTTATACGAGTATGTAAATGCAGAAATATAAAGTACGCCATTCAAAAATTGTTCATATCAGGATATCTGAGAAAAGTTAAGCAAAGCATTATCTTTTAAGGCAGGCTGACTTCACAAATCGTATTTTCTCACTAATCTCCTTACAAACTAAAAAAGGAAAACTAAAAATTCATTACTGAAAAGTACATGTACCTTTTTCTACATGCAGGTAATCCCTAACCTTCCTAAATGGCCCCCACATTTCATAATCTTCATCTGAGTGGAAAATTTACTGGGATAGAAAGTGGAGCAGACCAAAGAACTTATGGAAAGTTGTCTGAAACTCCCGACTGAAAACGCAAAGATTCCAGAGAAGGAAACCATTCAGCCCAGAGGACGGCCTGGGCCAATGACCTCACGAGCATCCTGGTCTATTCCTCTGCATCTGCCTGTCCCTCAGGTTCCACGGATCAGACCATGAACGACCCTCAGGCGGCTGCCCACCTGGGCTCTGTCCTCTGGTGGAAGCAAAGAGGGTGGAAACGAAGTTGAGGACCAAGGAGAAGGCGCCCAGGATGTGCCCCAGACCCCGGGTGACGGGTACACAGATGCTGCCGGCACCTGAGGCCGGCTGTCAGCCATGATCTCCACGATCATTTGAATAACAACAGGACAGTATTAATTTGGACAGAGTTACCGGCATGAACCTTTCTCATGCATTTTTAATTAATTTTTATTGGAGCGTGGTTGCTTTACGATGTTGTGTTAGCCTCCACTGCACACCAGAATGAATCAGCCATACACAGACATTTATCTCCTCCCTTTTGGACTTCCCTCCCGTTTAGATTACCACCGTGCATTAGGTACAGTTCCCTGTGCTATACAGTGTGTTCCCATCGGTTGTCTATTTTATGCATAGTATCAATAATGTATATGGGTCAGTCCTAGTCTCCCAATTCCTCCCACCCACCCCTTGCCCCCTTGGTGTCCATACATTTGTTGTCTACGCCTGTGTCTCTATTCCTGCCCTGGAAATAAGATCATCTGTACCATTTTTCTATGTTCCACATATATGCGTTACTATACGATAGTTGCTTTTCTCTTTCTGACTTATTTCACTCTGTATAACAGTCTCTAAGTTCATCCACGTCTCTACAACTGGCATGAAACTTAATTGGAATTTCAAAATATCTTAGCTCTCTAAAAGCAGAACTATTCTTATTAACGTATATAAGCCTGTGGTCAACTTCCCCATCTTGAATTTTTAATACAGCTAAGAGGTACCTCACGTGGGCAGCCAGACCACTGCCTAAACCTTGTCTCATTTAGTCCCTTTAACAATTCTGTGAGGTGGACATTGCCATCATCTCTACAGATGGAAACCACTGAGGCCACAGGTTGAAGAACTGAAAGTGGTAGATGAGGTTTTGAATGCAGAAGAGTTGGCTCCAAATTCTATACTCTCCCTAAACTTCTGCCCTACCTCAAGAAAAATGTCCTCAATCTGGGCTTCCCTGGTGGCGCAGTGGTTGAGAGTCCGCCTGCCGATGTAGGGGACACGGGTTCGTGCCCTGGTCCGGGAAGATCCCACATGCCGCAGAGCGGCTGGGCCCGTGAGCCGTGGCCGCTGAGCCTGCACGTCCGGAGCCTGTGCTCCGCAACGGGGGAGGCCACAACAGTGAGAGGCCCACGTACAGCAAAAAAGAAAAAAGAAAAATGTCCTCAGTCTCAAGATAATTTAGAAGTTAGCTTAAATCAGCAGACTTCTCCAGTGAAAAGAAAAATCACATGATCTGAGGAAGTGTTTGTATTTTGAGAGTATATAAATTCTGCTGTTGAAAACCTTAAAAGGAAGGGAAGACTCACAGTCTTACACACACACACACACACACACACACACACACACACACAGCCCTGTAGTTCGTCCTATGGGTGAAGAAAAGGTCTGCCTAAGAATTTTCTCTGGCCCAACTTAAATGAAAACTGTAATTGTAAACCTTTTTCTACTGTTTTTCTCCTCCTAAAGGCGTATGGCCTGGTAGATGGTTCTTCTGTTTTGGGGGAAAGTACAATGAATCCTGTCTTTTGTGCCAAGGATGTTGGAGCCCAGAGCCTGGAGATTAAAAGTTAAATTTCTCTACACAAGATGGCTGGAGCGAAGGAGTGAGGACCAGCAATCCAGTCACCCACGACCAGATAGAGCAACAGATAATCGGAGAATAAGGACTCAAACCCTAACCTCCAAAACACTGAGAACCGTGGTGAACGTCCCACAATAAACAGGATGGGGCATGTTTGGGTGTTAAGAGAATGTGATCCCAGATGTCTGGAGAATTTGGTGGGTAGGTAGGGACTTCCTGACAGAAGCAGGGGAGGGAAGGAGGAATGGAGAAAAGAAAAAGACACACACTGATCTAGAGGGTTTTGCCCTTGGTGACCAAGTTAAGGGACAGAAAGGTTTCTGGGGTGATGCCTGAATTTTTGAATTTAAACTGACCTTCTGAACTGAGCAATCTTATGTCTCCGACCACAGACCGTGCAATATTAGAACCCATCTAGTTCTACCCTCCATTCTATAAAAGAGTGATTTCCAAAGAAGTAAACACCTGCCAACACCTTACAGCTTTTCACCAACAGTCCTCCTGCACCCTAGTCCAAAGTGCTTCTCTTTTCATGACTCATTTCTGGAAGCTTCTCATAAAAAAACTTAACTTAGGAAAAACATTCTCAACCTACTTATAAGTGTATATATATATATACACACAACTTGTAAGCCTGTTAGGAAACTCTTTTATTAAAGGAAATACAGATAACTATTTCTACTGATTTGAGTTTCCATCGTTTATATTTCTAATTTTTCTCTGATATGTAAGTTGTCACCTCAAAATTCTTCCCTCCTGAGCAACTCTCTTCACACACACACGCACACACGCACACACACACGTCTTCGTAGTCTTGGCACAGTGATGATTACAACTGCCGATCAACGGAACAAGCTGCTAACTGTGCTAATGACAGGTGTGCAGACAACAGCAATGAACGCGGCCCAGACCCAGCCCTCAAGGGGCTTCAGCTTAGTGGAAAACCAAAAAATGAAAATCAGCTCAATGAGGGCTATTTCAAAATATACAGTAAGGAGTCCACAGGGTTGTGCCCATGTCACAAGGATTCATCCTTTCAAGGGGGGGTGGCACACAGGTGTGTGTTTCTGGTTCCTGGTTTGGTTCTTATGTAAGGTATGGACTCGGTTAAACCCTGTTCACTGGTGCTGAATTTTGAAAAGGACTCTTCTGTTTCACCTCCAATCTGGAAAATGCATTCATTTATCCATTCAATACCTAACACATCCAAATAATATTGTAGGCGCTTAGACTACAACACTGAAGAAAATGTACCCAGGTCTGTTCTTCTGGAAATGTCAGTGTACTAGAAATATTAAAAAGTAGCATATGACAACACATGGTGTGGGGAGCGTCACTGTGACAGCAAGTGGAAGGGCAGAGGCTGGCATGAGGAAACGGCATGAACCTCGAAAGGTTGTCCATAAAGTAGGGCACCGACGACCGGGGCTCACGTTCACATGCAGAGGTCTGGGGGCTGAGCCAGGTCACACGCAAAGGTGGAGGGAATATCCCCAGGAGAAGATGATGGGGGAGAGGGTTTGAGCATCCTCGTGGACTGATGTTGGGGAAAAGATGCTGAAGAAAGGGGAGCCATGGGAAGAGAGAGAGGACAAGCCGGACGGATGGGTGAGACAACATCACCGCCACTGTGGTGGTGAGGTGACCCCAGGCCACTGCATCCACCCTGACCATGTTCAAGTCCACGCCTTCCCCTGCTCGTCACTCCGCGGCTTCCTAGGTGCCCTGCACACCCACTGTCTCTTCTCCACACGGAAGGGGGCGATTCCTTTAAACACAAATCAGATCATTTTATTCCCCTGAAAACCCGCCAGTGGTTTCTCACCGCTATTAGATCATCCAAACTCCTTATCCTGGCCCACGAAGCTGTCCTCCACGACGGGACCCCTGTGCAACCTCCCAGCTGGGTCTCCTGGTCCTTCACCGGGTCCCCTGCAGCCACAAAGGCTGCCCTGCGGCCCCTCCGTTAAAGGCCGGGTGGGTCCTGACTCAGGCCCTTCACACTTCCCGCTCTCCCTGCCTGGCAACGCTCACCTGTGGTTTTGGTACTGCTTCCTTTTCATCACTCCGGTCTCCAGCCAAATGGGACGTCCTCCCTGCCCCGCAAGTCCAAACACACCCTCCTTCCTCCCCTCTCTGTTCCCTTCATCTTGCTTTACTTCATCCAGGGCAGCTGCCATTTTCTAAAGATGTACTTTTCCTACTTTCTCCCTTGTGTGCATGTGTTGTGGAGGCAGTATTTTTTTTTTTTTTTTTTTTTGCGGTACGCGGGCCTCTCACTGCTGTGACCTCTCCCGTTGCGGAGCACAGGCTCCGGACGTGCAGGCTCAGCGGCCATGGCTCACGGGCCCAGCCGCTCCGCGGAATGTGGGATCTTCCCGGACCGGGGCACGAACCCATGTCCCCTGCAACGGCAGATGGACTCTCAACCACTGCGCCACCAGGGAAACCCCGAGTCAGTATTTTTGTTTATCGTCTTTCTCTCGCACCAGAAGGAACCTCTAGAAGGGATTCTGCCCGTGTTACTCACCTTTCCATCCCAAAGGCCAAGAACAATGCCTGGCACATCGTAGACACTCAAAGGACACTTGTTTAAGAGTTAAAGATATTAAAGATTGAGTGATAGGAGCTAAGACAGGAATAAGCCCACCGGAGGACAACCTAAAAGGAAGGGTCAGGCAGATGGAAAAGCGTGCTAAAGCAATGACATATAAGATGAAACCTAAAGGTGTGGGAGGATAAATTAGGAGTTTGGGATGAACGTATACACACTACTCTATATAAAATAGATGAACAGGGCTTCCCTGGTGGCGGAGTGGTTGAGAGTCCGCCGGCCGATGCGGGGGACACGGGTTTGTGTCCCGGTCCGGGAAGATCCCACATGCCGCGGAGCGGCTGGGCCCGTGAGCCGTGGCCGCTGAGCCTGCGCGTCCGGAGCCTGTGCTCCGCAACGGGAGAGGCCGCGGCAATGAGAGGCCCGCGTACCAGCAAAAAAAAAAAAAAAGATGAACAACAAGGACCTACTGTAGAGCACAGGGAACTCTACTCAATAGTCTGTAATAGCCTATATGGGAAATGAATCTGAAAAAGAGTGAATATGTGTATATACTACGTATATCTAAATCACTTTGCTACACTCTTGAAACTAACACAACATTTCAGTCAACTAAACTCCAATCTAAAATAAGAATTTATTTTAGAAAAGATGAAACGTAAAACACAAATACCACATAACATACTGAGTGAAAGCTCAAAGGGTGAGTGGGGTATTCAAATACAAGAGAATAAAAACTTTAAAGCCTCAGATTGAAATTAAAGCCCATGCGGAAGCAAGTGCAGTACGGATGGTCCCAAGAAACGAGGAAGAAACCCTGACTGCAAAAGGAGCCGAGACTGTGAAAACAAGGACAGTGAGATCAGCCCCAAGAATGTTCAGATCAACTGAGCAGCTGACAATTGCTTGTCCTGCCTACACTGAGTATAGGAGTGTTTCTAGGAAGGTCCAGCATATAATGGAAGTTCACTAAATTGCTATTAAAGGGGCTAAGAGACCAATGCCTCGTTATTATAAGAAATATGGCTTAGTTACAGAATCATACAACACCAACGTTAAAGGAGTCTTCTTAAGCCATCTATTCATTCTTCAATCCCTGGTCATCCTCAGACATCTACTGAGCACCTACTATGTACCAAGCAGGAAACGGACGATACAGTTAACACTGTGTTGATACGTTATTCTCCTTGGAAATTGCTACAGATGGTTACCTCCACTCTCCACTCTGAGAATAAATGTTACAAGCAGCCTTCTGGAAACAGTGCCCTTGGATTTCTAATGTAATGACGGGTCCTGAGGTGAGGAATGTCAGGCCCTTCAGGAGGGGAAAGTGGAGCACGTGGAACCTGCGCGAAGGAGATTCTGGGGCAGGTAGAGGCTTGCAGGCCCCTCCAGTCCTGCCACGGAGGCAAATACCACCAGCTGAAATTAAACAGGTACATAAATAAGACACTGGAGAGAATGTTCTCTAACACCATACACGGAAATAAACTCAAAATGGATTAAAGACCTAAATGTAAGGCTGGATACTCTAAAACTCTCAGAGGAAAACAAGGAAGAACGCTCTTTGACATAAATCATAGCAAGATCTTTTTGGATCCGCCTCTGAGTGTAATGAAAATAAAAAGAAAACAAAACAAAACAAAACAAACAAAAAACCCCAAGACAATGAAAATGTCTGGTAATTGAAACAACCTCCTGCCAACGGAGAATCCATTCTAATGACCCCCAGCCCCTAGCTGTCAAAAAGAGTTTAGGAGATATGCGGATATATGTATTCGTAGAGCTGATTCCCTTTGTTATAAAGCAAAAACTAACACACCATTGTAACTCAATTATACTCCAATAAAGATGCTAAAAAAAAAAAGTTTACTACCGAAGTTGGAATTAATACACAAAGACAAGTTTCCCAGGGTGTGGATAGAGATTTGTTCACATTATGTCTTAATAAAAACCTCTCTTGTAGGTGGATTTTAGGCTTTCAAGGTGATCGCCTGAAGGTATCCCTGTCCTTTTCCATTGGAACTTCCTGGGACGATAGGAATGTTTTCACAGCCCAGTACCACTAGCCATACGTGGTGACCGACTTCCAAGGGACTACAGCAACTGAGAAAGTGAATTTTTAATTTAAGCTTAGTTAGCTTTAACTCATTTAAATGTACACAGTTACATGTGGCTAGTGGCTACCGTGCTTATCAGCACCATCAGGCCACAGCTGTGGTCCTAACACTGGTTAACAGAGGCTGATGTGTGAGAAACGATATCACTGCCTTCGCTTCCACCAGCACTGAAATGAAAACAAAGACAGTGAGATCAGCCCCAAGAATGTTCAGATCAACTGAGCAGCTGAAAATTTCCCCCAACCCAGAATGACAGTTAAACTAGTATAGTCTTTGGTTAAATTAATTAATTTATTTTTTATTGACGTATAGTTGATTTACAATGTGTTAGTTTCAGGTATACAGCAAAGTGGCTCAGTTTTATATATATATATAAAATATATATTAAATGAATACATATATATATATATTTTTTTTTCAGATTCTTTTCCCATATAGGTTATTACAAGATATTGAGTAGAGTGCCCTGTGCTCTACAGCAGGTCCTCGCTGTTCACCTATCTTAAATACAGTTGTGTGTATATGTTACTCCCAAATTCTTCTTTCTAAAGGGTTAGGTAATCAACACTATTCCTGAAGTCCCCTTATTCTACTTGTAAATGTATTAGCTGTTTGACTGTCCATAACTCTTATCATTTCTCTGGACCTCAGCTGCCTTACGAGTAAAATAAATGACTGGAACCAGGAAGCCATTTGCTACCTGACGGGTTTTTCCATATCAAATATATATGACTTAAATCAGTCTACTTCACACTTTGAAAGAGCTATTCTTTGTAGGTAATTAATATGCCTAAAACGTCATCGGCCTGAAGATGCGTCATTGATTTAATAAACAGCTCGGAAGAAAAAAGAGAACAGTATATGTATTCCAAGGTCTCCTACAACTTCAGCAATAGAAATTTGTAAAAAATGTGCATCTTGGGGTCAAGGACCTACAAACACTCAATACAGATATAATAAATTATTATAACACATCAGCAGTTTTCATTTTCTTAACTTAATCAGATAGTACTTTTTTTTAACATCTTTATTTGAGTATGATCATTTACAATGGTGTGTTACTTTCTGCTTTATAACAAAGTGAATCAGCTATATGTATACATATATCCCCATATCCCCTCCCTCTTGCATCTACCTCCCTCCCACCCTCCCTATCCCACCCCTCTAGGTGGTCACAAAGCACCGAGCTGATCTCCCTATGTGGCTGCTTCCCACTAGCTGTCTATTTTACGTTTGGTAGTGTATATATGTCCATGCCACTCTCTCGTTTCGTCCCAGCTTACACTTCCCCTTCCCCATGTCCTCAACTCCATTCTCTCATAGGTCTGCGTCTTTATTACCGTCCGGCCCCTAGGTTCTTCATAACATTTTTTTTTTTTTTTAGATTCCATATATATGTGTTAGCATACTGTATTTGTTTTTCTCTTTCTGACTTACTTCACTCTGTATGACAGAGTCTAGGTCCATCCACCTCACTACAAATAACTCAATTTCATTTCTTTTTATGGCTGAATAATATTCCATTGTATATATGTGCCGCATCTCCTTTATCCATTCATCGGTCGATGGACACTTAGCTTGCTTCCATGTCCTGGCTATTGTAAATAGTGCTGCAATGACCATTGGGGTGCATGTGTCTTTTTGAATTATGGTTTTCTCAGGGTATATGCCCAGTAGTGGGACTGCCGGGTCATATGGTACTTCTATTTTTAGTTTTTTAAGGAACCTCTATACTGTTTTCCAAATTGATACAGATAGTACTATTATAATTCAAAAAAGTACAGAAATACCATATTAAACCCAGGCCAATAACATCCAGCAAAAGCAACAAATAACATACACAATAAATATATAAAAAGAGTAACTGGAAATTCCCTGGCTGTCCAGTGGTTAGGACTCTAAGCTTCCACTGCAGGGGGCCCCGGGTTCGATCCTTGGTCCGGGAACTAAGATCCTGCAAGCCGCGAGGCACAGCCAAGAAAATAAAAATAAAAATAAAATAAAAAGAGTAATGTCTCCCATAGCATGGTCTACCCATTTTATTTTTCTTAATCATGGCTTAAGTTAAAGTTAGTCCACAAGAGTGGCGTCTGTTAGCGATGACGTGTCAAACTGAGCTTTGAATTTCCTAGCTTTTTACATATAAAAGCCTCTAAGAATGGCTTAAGGATGGTAGTAATATTGTACATTAGACATGAATTCCAGGCCATTGTTACCTGCTTTCAGATTGTAAAACCTGTGTTTAAAGCATCCCAAAATATATTTATTCTGTTGGTCTTTGAAGTAATTATTTTGGCTGAAAGAATTCCAGAGTAATTAATTTCTTCCTTATATAAAATTTAAATTTATGAGAAAAATGAACATATATTCATAGTCAGATATAATTATTAATTCATTATGTCTGCATCTCACATTCTCCTACAATTATAGTAAACTATTAAAATGTTTTTTAATAGTTTACTATAATTATATATCAGCTGGTTATATACCAGCTAGACGTAAATGAAGATTATTTCAAATCTAGAGATCAAACTCAATGCTCTGTAAGCCCTAAAAAAAAAAAGCCAAAAAAACTATCTCAGAAACGATAAAGAGAAAATAAGCAAGCTATTCAATTTTATTCAATGAATAGACTTGGAAAATCAGGACTGGAAGTGGTTACTAATTATTTTTAAATACTTTTAATTACTAGCACTAAAGGGAAATGCCGCAGAAAGCAATTTGTAAATAAACAAAGAAGGAGTTTCAAAGAAAACTCAGAAGCCATTTTCTTCAAGCCACCTTTTTAAATGAACTATCAAAACAAAGACTCCTTTTTCGAATTCCATTCAATGACATTAGAAGGACCAATGATTGCTAGTAGTGTCTTTTAAAATAACCTGTAAAATTCTCAAAAAGGGGCCATACGACACATAAACCCACCTTCCAAGAGACACAGCATCTAATCGGTCAGCAAATATTTGTTCGTCATTTACTAATACATGCAAGGAACAGGGGGCAAAGAGATTAGAAAAATATCAGTTCCTGCAATTCTGCAGCTCATGGTCTGGAGAACATACAAGACAGAAAGGCAGCAAACACGGATGGAGGTGCAGATAGAGAGGCCAACGGGAAGACAGGTGACTGTGTGGTGAGGTCGAGGGAAAATGAAAGATGGACAGTGTGGAGCTGGTGATGCCTATTCCTAGAAGGAAATGTCACACCCCTGCCCATACCCCCTGCCCCACTACATCAGTGGAAATATTATTCTTTCAAGGCTCTGCTTAACGAGCAGCCCCAGCCAAGCATCCTGGTCTAAAAGGCACAGAGGAGGCACTCCATAAACGTGGGCCAAATGAATAGCCCTTTTTTGGTCTCTGCAAAGCTGGGTCACGTAGAAGTTTAAAACTTCATTACGTGCGGTCAAGTCCATTCAGGGGCAGCTGAACGGTCCTACCCTACAATCTGCATGCTTGAAATCGGGCCCTCTTTTTCTGCGTAAACTCATTACCTCGTCCATCCATCATTTACAGAGTGCTTGGGGTACACAGAGCATCCTTTAGTTGCTGTGTACTGGCACGAGAAAAACACCTGCTCTTAGGTCCCAGCGGGAGTAAAAACTTTTTAAAATAAATGTTGTCTAAAATAACAACAGAAATATCAGACAGTGATGTGTGCTACACAGAGAATTAAAATGGTGTGATGTGACAGAGACAGGGTGGGTCCTCTGGTGGCCTCAGGTGGCTTAGTCCTGACATCCCCAGAAGTAGACCTTGGGACAAGGATTCAGGTGCAAAACGTTTATTCGAAATGTGGAAGAAACATCAGTGGGGGTGGGGGACTGAGACCACGAGATCGAGTAGCCAGTAGAAGCTTCTTTATCAGGACAGTCACCGCCATGAGCGGCATCACTTAATCCCTGGTGTTAATTTTCTGGGCAAACCCTGGGGCCCCATGGACATACACATGCTTCTGAGTTTCCCAATTCTGAGGGGTGGGGAGCTGGGGTATTTATACACCGAGTCCTATCAGTCATTGGTTGAGAGCTGATGGGGAGAGAGTATCAATTCCCTGGCACTTCTGTCCTTCTGGGCCATAAGGGAAGCTCAAGTGAGGTATAGATGCCACAGGTCTGCCGGGATGTAGCAGGTAGGGTGCAGGGCTGTGCCGGCAGGGGGCCTCCTGGACCAGGAGACAGGTGCGCTGGGGTCTAGATGGAGGGAAGGATCCAGGGTAAAAGACTCCCAGACGGAAGGAACTGCTAGTATAGGATCAAGCTTGGAATGCTCATCCAAGGTCACCCAGAGAGAATGTCTGGAGCAAAGCGGATGACAATATCACATCAGACCACAGAGGGCTCTGGACGCCAGGGTAAAGTGCCTGGGCGACACCAGTGGGAAATACGGGCTCGACAGGCTCTTACGTGCATTTTCTTCATTTTCTTACTTATATGTGTGTGTGTGCATATATATATATTATATATAATATATATATAATATATATATATTATTTTTCAGATTCTTTTCCATTATAGGTTATTATAAAATATTGAGTAGAGTTCCCTGTGCTATACAGTAGGACCTTTTTGGTTATCTATTTCATATATAGTAGTGTGTATATGTCAATCCCAAACTCCTAATTTACCCCCCTCACCCCGCCTTCCCCTTTGGTAACCATAAGTTTGTTCTCTAAGTCTGTGAGTCTATTCTTTTTTTTGTAAATAAGTTCATTTGTATCATGATTTTAGATTCCACGTATAAGTGATATCATATGGTATTTGTCTTTGTCTGACTTACTTCACTTAGTATGATAATCTCAAGGTCCATTGACGTTGCTGCAAATGGCATTATTTCATTCCTTTTTACTGGCTGAGTAATATTCCACTGCGTGTGTGTGTGTGTGTGTGTGTGTGTGTGTGTGTGTGCGCACATCTTCTTTATACATTCCTCTATAATTTCAATTTTCAAAAGATGACTGGTGCCAATGAGTAGCGGAGTCCTGAGTGGAAGCAGGAAAGTCAGGACGCTGCTACAGAGGTGGACTCATGGCGAGGGTGCAGGGGGTGGGGAGGCAGGAGCGGCCAGACGAAAACCCTGCATGCGTTCTTCTTTAGGGATTCTGTGTCCGGTAGTGTCAGTGCGGCCTTTTACTAAGAAGGAAGAAGACTAGAGGCGGAGTATATTTGAGGAAAGAAATGAAGTGGTTGTTTCAGTCAAGTTAAAGTTAAGATGCCTATGAGATATTTGCAGATGGAGAAAAAAGACAAGCTTGAAATCAGAGAAGCATCAGAACTAGAGATCAATATTAGAGTCATCTACACGCATACTGCATTTGAAGTCAAGAGATTAGATAAAGAAGAAATGGGCTGCAAAGACAGACTGTTATCTTGCAAATAATAGTTTCGTGTCAGTAACCTTTTACTGTATCCGTAAAACGTACCTCAGTAATCACAGGTGAGTCATTCATTATTTATTGAATATACAATTCCCCTGAAACTATCACAACACTGTAAATCAACTATATACCTCAATAAAAATTACTTATTGAATATAAAAGAGACGTGTGGCATTACGCTGAGAACTGTAGGAAATTAAAAATATATCATATATTAATCCTCATTTTTAAGATCTAAGGTCTACAAACCCTTCAAGATTAAAGATTGACCACAGTAATTGTCCCAAGAGATAGAGAAAAAGGACCATGGAAACTCGAGAGAGAGATTACTTCCACCTGGCAAAATCATAAAAGGTTTTGAGTGGAAAGTAGCATTTAAGCTGGGGCTTAAAGCCTTTTCAAATTTGTAGAACTTGCCCTGTAAACACTTAAAAGTGGATGCATTTCAAGAGTTAGAGATTTAAAGAACAAAATCACAGAGACGGGACATCGGAGGGAGCATAATTCTGGAGTTCATTAAGTAGCTCAATTTGCAAGATGATGAAATATATGAATGGGATATAGGTGGTGAATATTTCTAGAATACAGTGTTATTAAATTCATTTCTCAAATATTCCATGTGAGTAAATAATTCACTTTCCACGGTGTTAAATATATATCTGGTCGGGTTTAAGAAAAAATTTTAAAAGACATAATTTCATTTCACCTCCATCTTATAGAACATTATTTTCCACTATACGCAGCTACTAGGAACAATCATTATGCACCTAGGAACTTGGTTCTCACTTTCATTGCCCATGTCGGTTATACTGTTCCCACATTGTAGATAATTTCCCATCTATCTGTCTATCTGATTTTATGTTTAAAGACTGAAAATCTGTGCACTAAAATTGGATCTGTAAGGTGGGATTACTAATTACTGGTCAGTAGAAAGGGAAAGGAAAAGACCTGGGCTGGGTAAAAAGATGGAAAAGGCGCAGAACAAGTGAAGTACAGGGGACATGCCCCAGTGACCGATCGAGGGGACAGGATGTGTGGACCACAGAGAGGGTGTCACCGGTTCCACACCCTGCACGTGTCTCTAGACAGCCTTCATTTTAGACCCACCAGTCCAGCTCCTTTTTGCCATTCTTTAGGAGACCATGAGAAACATCCTTTTATGGTGGCATTTGAAGACTTCTTAGTTCACAGTTCCCCCAAAACAAAAACATAGCCATAAAGGACTTTCTGAAAAACACTGCACATGAGAGATTGCACATTTTCTCATACTGTTTGTTGTAAGAATAAAGTTTATAATCACTGAAGGACCAAGTGTTTATCTCTATGGTGGGTCTCCAGAAGACTGTCATGCTAACAATACGTGACTGCACGTACAGGAAAGTGAAACCAAGTTACAAATTGGAAAACGCAACAGGCGAAGAAGTGATAAACTTAAAGAATATGCCTGACCTCTTTCCAAAAGAAAGGTGAGTAGAAACAATTGCAATAAGTGAATCAGTGAGGGGCACCTCAGGAGGATGGGCTGGAAGCAAGTGACAGAGGAGCAGTGACCCCCCTGCCTGGACTGGGCCTTAAGACTCAATAACTTAGAAACTCTTAGTTAAAAAAATGTGCAAAATGACAACTACCAAGAAGACACCACATACAAATCAGTCAATGCTTATAGAAAATGACTGAATAATACTATTACTATGTAAATAACGTGTTCATCCAACATTTAAATACCTGTGTACTTTCAAAGAAAATTTAACATCGTCTGCTCGACCCAGAAATTATGAAAATATAATATATTCTATGTCCTGAGCTATCTAGGTTAAGATACCAGTTGGGGAGGAAAGAGGGAAAAAAAGGAAAGAAAGAGGAGAAAAAGTAAATCTATCTTATAAAAATAATTTTTATAGTTCATAAAATCAATTTTTCAAAGTAAAAAAGGGCAATAAAATATAGAACTACTCTCCAGTTAAAAAACAGAACTAATTTTGCCCCCCAGCACGTGCACATGTAATTTCTATTCTTCCGGCCTTCCGGAAAGCATCAGAATACAACAGAATGACCCAAAGGGACAAAATCTCTCTTCCTCCCCCTCCTCCTTCAGTGAATGATTTATTGTT
The DNA here is from genome assembly GCF_963924675.1 of Phocoena phocoena. Lineage (NCBI taxonomy): Eukaryota > Metazoa > Chordata > Mammalia > Artiodactyla > Phocoenidae > Phocoena > Phocoena phocoena. The sequence goes on from NC_089223.1 coordinate 1,316,105, forward strand.
CGACAAGGGTTAACTCAGGTCAGCTTAAGGAAAAAAAAAAGAGAGAGAAAAGAGGGAGCTGGTACTCACAGACTTTACAGAATGAAAAATACTCCCTGGTTATTTACCCTTCAGTGGGATACGAGGCACAGTTGATAACATTTTTAAATACTTGGGTTCACATCAAGTTACCTCTCCTACTTTCAAATGGTCCTTTCAAGATATGTGTGTAGACAGGCCCGAACTTGCAGTGCCCTGCCCAGAAGGCCCACCCAAGTAGAATGTTGAAAAACTCCTCTGCTCACAGATGGTAATATACCAGATGCTGGAAAACACCAAGTGGGTTGCCATTTGAGTTTGGGTTACTAACTGGGTTAATTTGTCATTAGACTCACCTTCCTAACCTCCAAAGAGCACATTTTCATCGTGACCTCGCCTGCATGCCTTTGTGGGAGTAACGGGTAACTCACATACACCGTGTGCAAGTATCTCTTAAAACGACAAGCAATAATCTTGCTTAACAACAGATTTAAGGGAAAAAATTCTCTATAGTTCACCCTCATTGTTATACGACTTTTCCAGGTAGCCTCATGGAAAAAGAATTTCGGGCACTGGGAAAAGCGAGTGCAAAATCGTGCAAAAATCAAACTGTGGGGAATCGTAAGGACTGCACATCAGAGGTGGATGGCTGAGGGCAATAAGGAGTTTGAGCTGGATCCATGGAGGATTTGTAAAATAGGAAATCCTGTTTCTAGATTTTTGAAAGGCAATAACGTACAGAACAATTTGTTTACATGATCTGAAAAGACACTTTCTTCAAATAAGGCATTACCACAAGAGTCATATAATTGTAAACAAAAATGAAATCCCATTATAAAGCTGAGACTACTTGTAATAAAGGCCAAAATGAAGAATCTAGGTTTACGTGTTTATTACACGCAAAATTCAGCCTGGCTTCTTTCCCTTTCCCACATCGGTGGGAAATTATCATCGGTGCTAATTTCCCTGCCCTGTAATCCCACAATGTATTTTAACTTTCTTTCCCTGCTGCCTACCAACTGGGGAGAGAGAGAGCCTGCAAAGTGTGGAATGCAGCCAAGTTGATCTGAAGAGACAAAACTGACACGAACTGTGAAAGCAAAGGATGTGACAGCCTCAGAATTCTGACCTTTAGAACAGGAAACCCAAGGTACGACTCAGCTCCCCAACCTGCATGCTTTCTTTTGTATCTGGGTAACACGGGACAGATTTCCTGTTATTAAAGCATTTGTGGATTACCTTCCCAAGGGTCACAAGAGCTTCGGAACAGATAAGTGCAGGGAGACAATGAGATGACCGTTAACAGGGCCCGTCAGCTAGGGGACAGGAGTATCATATTTCTACTGAGAAGAGCACTTAAATCACAGGCAAAGGTCCAGGAAGGCTTGAGTTGCCAGGGATCACGTTCACCTCTGTGGTCAGTGCATGTGCTCAGGGACACGTGACGATCGCAGGGTTGGCTTGCTCGGGGAAGGACAGGAGGGATCATCTTTCCCTACTATCCAGGAAAAACCACCCAAGGTAATCTGGAAGCACCTCACACCTCGCGTGTGGATCGCAGCTGGGACAGGAAGGCCAGGGCAGTGGACAGAGGCAAGCTGTCGGCACTGGCCCCGACTCCCCAGAAGACTCACGTCCCAGGAGACTCCAGACCACCCAGACGTGCGCTATGCTAACCGTCATCTTAAACTGAAGTGGAGATACTTATTCAGAAATATGGTTTATACTTATCTTTGTGTAGATTTTAAACATCACATTTATAGGAGGTTTTTTTTTTTTTTTAAATCTACGTCTGTTGAACAGAAAAGTCTCAGGTAGCACGGTCTGCTTTACTTTTATTTTAGAATCTTCTTTCCTTTGAAAATTGTTCCATACATTCTTCCTAAAAAGTATATTATGGCAACACCGAGAAGGCACACAGTACCTGGCCAGGACATTTATAGGATATGAGTTGGCTTTAAAATAGCTCCAAGTTTTAGAAAACTTATAAATAAAAGGAGTGAGGGGGGCTTTTTCCTTACCAATGTAAGGTTAATTTAATCTATTATTAGGAACTTTTAATACGCCGAAGACTCTGTTTTGATCAGGAGTCTGACTGTGTCCGTTTCCTCCTCAGGTTTCCTGCAGTTTACATTTCTAAGGGCAACACTGCAAAAACTTTTAAGAATGAAGGCACTTAGGTTTAGCTTTCAGAAATCCAGGAAGGTATAATATTTACTCTTTCTGGTTAAAGGAAGTAAACCCAGAAATGCCACCCTGTATTTGTGCTCAAAGAGGGAACAAAAAAAAGCGCGGAGAGAGAGTTAATATTTAATCACGAGCATCACGGTGGGGCCAGACAGGCCTGTTGAGAATCCGACCGAAAGCCCTCAGGTTCCAGAACTTCTCAGAGTCTGAGCTGCCTCACCTCAACCGGCAAAGTCAGCTAACGCACAGGTTTGCTTAAAGACCCACAGGAAAGAAAGCTAAGGAACTCCTGGCCACGGCAGACGTTAGTCGGCTTTCACTGCACATCCGTCCCATAAAGGAAATGCTGCTCACCTGTTTCATGCACATTCAAACTCCCTACAGCAGGTTCTCACTACTTGTGGACTCCACGTTTGCGAAGTCCAAGCAGGCGAAACGGTCCTGCTGATTTCAGTCCCTCCCTGCGAACGAGTTTCCTTTCCACAGCGTATTTGGCACTCCGCGTTCCTCGTTTTTGTGTTTCTGGGGAGAGTTCACTGTTTTCAAGGGCCCCAAGCTGGTACTGATGCGCCGACTTGCATTCCCTGCGATGCCCTTTATGGGTGTGAGATAAGCTTTGTTCAGACACGAGTTATATGCCACTGGCCGTGAGTTCAGTCGTCCTGACTCAACAATACAGATCAAATAAGGTGTCTTTAAACAGAAACACACATAAAACCGGGTATATGAGGTGATGGGCTGAAGGAAATGTGACCAGGGGCTCATGGGAACCTGATCCTACGTTTCCTGTAGGGGCGATGGTTTGGTATTCGCTAATGCACGTTTGCAATGACTTCACACAACATAACTACCACGGATGACGAGAACTGACGGTATGTATACACTAGATCTCATGTTAAGCAACAGCAGTGCACAATTAAAGAACACAGCCCCTCGCTCTCAAGGAAATTAAAATGTCAAGTACACACTTCGTAAAACATTAAAATACAAACAAAATTTGCGTCATTCTTTTTCAAATTATGTAAAATACACAAACATCCTGTCATTGGAGGTTAATATTAAAATATAAATTACCAGTCTCTGGCTGGAATCAGGCAACACTCGTTTGCCTGCTATACGATTCCTTAGCACAGCCTGACGTGTCTAGTAGTTAAATCCATCGTGTGGCCCATCATCACCTCCATAGGCTGAGTTTCAAAAAGTATCTTTGTTTTGTTCAGGATGTGAACTGTTTCCCTTGAGGGCGTTTCAACTTTGAGCCTTGACTGTGTCTCAAGAATTAAGTCAGAGTGTGGCCAGTGGAGCCCTTCGAAGACGATTTCCACCCCACTTCAGGTCTTGATACCGAGCAGGACCCCGTGGGGCTCCTGGGCACAAAAGCCTCTCCGTGTCCCCTGTTTTCTTGATGACAGGAAAGAGGCTTCATCCAGCCTCCAGGACCTTCCCTGAGTTCCAGCGGGCAGGTTCAGAAAGTCGCTAATCAGGGAAGGGAGGGGATGCAGAGACCCTGGGGCCAGGGTCCCGGTTCCCCCTCCAAGGATGCACAGAACAATATTTTGAGCTGTTCTGCTGATACGGAGACGCCCACCAGGTGGGAGAAGTTAACAGGTAACACAGCATGCTGCCCGCAAGCACGCAGACCCCAGACCAGCTGGAACCAGAAGATTGATGAGGCCGACTCCCACTTACCTCACCACCAACCAATCAGAAGGACGTCCGCGAGCTGACCACGCCCTCTTTGAACCGCGATGATAAACCTCCGCACTACCGCTGCAGGTCCTGACACGGTTTTGAGGGCAGGAGCCCGCTGCGGCCCCCTCTGCCTGGCAAAGCAATAAAGCTGTTCTTCTTCTCTACTTCACCCAAAACTCTGTCTCCGAGGTTTAGTTTGGGTACAGAGGCCGGATTCGGCATCGGCCTTTCTCTTCCCCACCCGCCCCTTGGACTCATTCCCCTTGGGGAAGGGAAGGCATTAATAGCCTTAAGGGAGCCACTAAGCCACTAAGGGAGGGGAAGGCACTAATACTATGAATTTCCCTCGTAAGTGTCTTACTGTGTCTTTAAAACGAAACCAACAAACAGCTTCCGGCCTCTCTCTGTGACCTACGAAGGCCAGCCCTGAGCCCTTTTGTTCCTTTCTCCTTATTTTATCCTCCGGTGCAGCAAGCAAAGAGAGGCAGGGGATGCACCGGCTCTCCTCCCTCACGATGCACCCTTCCCGCCCTGTCCTGTGCCCTCCCTCGGGTGCTGACCTGCAGAGGCCACCAGGCCAGGCGCCCCTGCCCTCCAGCATCTGGCCGGGTTTGGTCAACTAGGCACGGGCCCAAGTTCACAGGGCAGAAGAAGAAAAGGCTGAGCCCTTGATTTCCTCTCGTCCCTGCCTTGAAGTTCAAGTCCTGGCTGCGCATTTGTTCTCGGATGCGCCAAACCCCTGCCCTCAAATTAGAGGCTCACTACGTGTGGTCCAGGCACCCCTTCGTGTCCCCAAGGGCCTTTCAGGGGTCCATGAGCTCAAGATTATTTTCATCATCATATTAACATACATTCTGCCTTTTTCTCACTCACTCTGTCACGCGTGTGCAATGAACTCTGCCAACGGCAACGGGACCTGCTACCACAACCTACTGAGTGCAGACGCGGATATGAACGCCCCGCTGTCTTCCAACAGGCCAGACGTTAAAGAAATCGGCAAAAACGTGACAGAATTCTAGCACTATCAGTACAATTTTTCTTTGGAAAATGCAATTTTATGGTTCATGAAATTACGTTATTTAGGTTAACACAGAATGGGTTTGTTGTTATATTTAAAGTTTCCATCTGTTTCCTGCCAGGAGCCTTCCAGTCACAGGGGCATCTCCTTCCAAACCCCTTCCACAAAGGCCCACCACCCTGACTTGGTAGGTTAAACAGGTCAGGCTGTTTAAGGACCCAGTGATGGATGCAAAAACTCTATTTCGGTCTCAAGTGCAAATCCCGTTCTCCAACACAATTTGTCTGAACCCCTGCACTTGGCAGAGTTATTGGATGGGCGCCCAGCCTTCACCAAAGCTGTTATTTGGCCACCACTAGGCTGTCCGCTCTTGGGGCGCAAGTTCTGTCAATCAGGGACGATGACGGGGGCGGGGGAAGGACGTCTTAGGTCCAAAAGCACTTATGAGAGAAGGTTTCGGGAGTTGCTGTCTCAAAGCAGGCGATGAAGCCAGGAGCCCCCCTGAACTTCATTTATCCCTTCAACAAAGTAGTCTGGCTCAATTATAGTAGTTTTATATACAGTCATAACCATTTTACTTACCAAATGCTTGTAACTAAAAATAAAACCTTTCAAACGCAGAAAGCCTCCGTTCTTGCCTTCAGGAACAGTAAAGGAAGAAAAATTGGGGGGTTAAATTCCAACATGTCATTCAATGCAGCCAGTCTGGTGGAGCAACAAACCCCAAAGACCAAGTGGCCGATGGTCTCCCCAAGAAGAGAGAGAAAAGCAGAGTCTTCAGCCAAAAAGAAACGTGGGTAAGGAGCCTGACATGGGTTTTAGTACAACCAGCACCGGCAGCTTTGATTCCTGAATAAAAGGAACCCAGTGTTTTATTCATATTTCCAACACAGAAAAAAAGATCAACGCCATTGTTAAAAAGATCTCTTCAATTACCTGTTCTTTATCTTCTGCGCTCAAATTGAAAAGCAAACTGTAAGCTAGAGAACATATTCACTAGAGAGGTGTCAATGCACTAAACTCTTCATTGTAAACATATTCTTATGCATAATGAGAAAAAGAAATTGACCAACACAAAAACACACCGGGGGTATGAAGATGTAGTCACCAAGAGAGAAATGCAGATGACCACAAATTAAACTTAAAAGAAAGAAAAAAACGTTCAACTTTACCAGTACTAAAATTATGCTACGCAAAATGAGAAACTGCTTTTAAGTGTTTTAAAAGAAGATGGAGCTAAAAAGGATAATCATCCCATCACCGCTTACAGAGACACCAAAAATTGGGTCAAAATTTTTCAACAGAAAACTGGCTAAAGGAATTATAAAACATGAATTGAAAGGGCCAGTGTATCGTGAACAAAATAATGCTGTCAACTAGTATTTTATATCCATGGTATTTTATTATTGCGTAAAAAAATACTATAAGGCAGCTGGATCCTAAGAGTTCATTTTTGTGAAAACAGATCTGTAAATACGCACAATAAAAGAAATGGAAGGTGACACACCAAAATTAACTTTAGTAACCAGGTGGCCAATATTCATGAAAGCAAGGAGAAGCAGGTATAACATAGCTAAAACGTTCCGGGGAGGCTTCCTGGACCAGGCAACGCAGAACTGCGGGCTATCGTGAAAGCATCTCAGGGAAGAGGGCGGAGCTTGGGAGGAGATAGGACTGCTTCCTCTCCGCAGTGCGATTCCTGGGTAGGACCAACAGCTAAATGCCAGGTGGGGCGCGAAAGAGAAAAGACTACACTGAAAGATTCGAAATCCGGGCTAAGGAATGTGGATTTTCTCCAAAAGGCAAAAGGGAGACGTGTTAGTAGGCAGATGGACTAGATACATCGGTGGGAGGAGAACGGCAGGTCAGAGGTCACTGCCCTCACCCAGGATGCTGTGACCCTGTCTGCGACTCAGCCTCAGAAGACGCTGGCTTCTCTCTCAGCCTCTGGATCAATAAAGTCTAGGCCTGCTTTATGAATTAACTGAAGATCTTTTTATGTTTAATTTACATGTCTTCATTCTTTAGGCTCAAAGTGTGCCAGCCACACACCACAGTCCACACACCTATAGCACCACTTGAAAGCTGTGTTCTTCCTGGTCCAAATAGTATCTTGAATTATATTCTACAACATGTGTGTAAACTTGTAATGCTGACATCATGAACAAAGTGAATTCAGTAGAAAAATAACTCAGTGAGTCAGACGTAGAAACAAGAAATAACAAGCAAGTTCATCTCTACATGAAAGAAAACCCTATCACCGGCAAGGCCTACTCTCACTCCTGGAATTTCTCTCATAAACCTGAAAAATAAAATTTGGCTCATAAAAAGAGGGCTTGAAAAGATGAGTCTATATAAATCTCCAAGATAAGAAAACACATTTTTCATTTACATGGGAATGAGGAATTCACTTCAGAATTGTATTATGAACCAAAGAGAACATACAGAGAAAATTTCTTATTGTGGCAAAGTTAGATCATGGCTTGTTTAAATAATATACCTTACAAAAACATAAGATGCTCAACGTTGCTAATTATTAGAGAAATGCAAATCAAAACTACAATGAGGTATCACCTCACACCAGTCAGAATGGCCATCATCAAAAAGTCTACAAATAATAAATGCTGGAGAGGGTGTGGAGAAAAGGGAACCGTCCTACACCGTTGGTGGAAATGTAAACTGGTGAAGCCACTGTGGAACACAGTATGGAGTATTCTAAAAATAGAATTTCCATATGATCCAGCAATCCCACTCCTGGGCATATATCCACATATCCGGAGAAAACCATAATCCGAAAGGATACACGCACCTCAGTGTTCACTGCAGCACTATTTATAACAGCCAAGACATGGAAGCAACCTAAATGTCCATCTACAGATGAACGGATACAGAAGATGTGGTGTGTGTGTGTGTGTGTGTGTGTGTGTGTGTGTGTGTGTATTACTCAGGCATAAAAAACAACGAAATAAAGCCATTTGCAGCAACAAGGATGGAACTAAAGATTATCATAGTAAGTGCAGTAAGTCAGAGAAAAAGAAATATATGATATCACTTATATGTGAAATCTAAAAAAAAAAAAAAAATCATAGAAATGAACTTATTTACAAAACAGGAACAGACTCACAGACACAGAAAACAAACATGGTTACCAAAGGGGAAAGGGTGGGGAGGGATAAATTGGGAGACTGGGATTGACATGTACACACGACTATATATAAAATAGATAAGCAACAAGGACCTTCTGTATAGCACAGGGAACTCTACTCAATACTCTGTAATAACCTATATGGGAAAAGAATCTGAAAAAGAATATATACTTGTATACGTATAACTGAATCACTTTGCTGTACACGTGAAAGTAACACAACATTGTAAATCAACTGTACGCCAATAAAAATTAAATTTAATTTAATTAAAAAATTAAATTAAAAAAATTAATTTAATTAAACACAACATTGTAAATCAACTGTACGCCAATTAAGTTAAATGTTAAAAAAACATTATGACACTGATGTGTCATCAGAAGAAATCAAATTAACATATTCTTCTAAGACATATTACTTCTAAGCACGTCTCATATAATAATTTTGATTCGTAACTTTGATCCTTCCCCTACAAACTACTTCTTAGATATTGCCCTTGTGATAGAAAACTGTCAACCCGATACGAGTTTCACGTTCACTGGACACAGAATAAAGACGGAACTATACCAAGAGGGTTTACAATATATGAAACTGTCAGTGACTTACTGGAAAGAAAGTCTTGGAAACTGGTGAACAGTTGTACCCGTGTCACTGCACCGCACTGTACAGCTTTTTACTGATAATCACGTGAAAAAAAAAAAAAAAGGAAGAGCTGAGTTTCTAATTTCCTCGTGATACCCAAACCAAGTAACAATAATTCAGAAAATACATATTTAAAGAATCAACTACTGGTTGTAGTCAAGGAACTCTAAAGGAAACCATCTTATTATTACATAAAATCTATTATTTTCAAACGTGAAAGGAGCACTTCCTTCCTAAGTACTTCAGTACGGTTGAATCTTGAACACAGCGGGGGTTAGGGACCCCAACCCTCTGTGAAGTTGAAAACCCACGGATAACTTGCGGTCAGCCCTCCGAATCCACAGTTCTTTCATAGCCTAGGTTATTCCGTATCCTCAGATTCAACCAACCTTGGATTGTGTAGTACTCTCTATTTACTATGGAAAAAAATCCGTGTTTTAGTGGACCCGTGCGGTACAAACCTGTGTCGTTCAAGGGTCAACTAACTCTACCTATTTCCAAGTATCCTGAAAAAGTTTAAAAAGTATAGCACTTCATCCAGGGAGATTTAAGCCAGCCTGCTCTAAGATCTGGGGTCATGTCTATACTAGTAGAACACATGCCCTCAATATGGGGTTAGAAAGTGTACATTCAACACCATAAACAGTTGATTTTATCCATTCACCCCAGAAATGTTTAATAATAAAATAAAACCCATAAGTAAGAATCAAAAACAAGAAGTCTTTTTGGAGACTTCACTGTAGTGGGAGAATGAAAAATAATAATTAAAAAGAAAAATTGCACCTACTATGAGAATAAACTGTACTTAGGTCCACAAAAGCCAAGACTAGAGTCTCTTTTTGTGTACCAGTCTATACCTGCGGCTGACACAGAGGTCCTCAAAGTGGGCTCTAGGAACCTTTGAGGGGTCTGTGAGACCAAAGTTATTTTCCCACAAACGTGCAGTCATATTTTCCTGAGGTTATTTCCTGAGTCATGTTTTCCTGATGCACATATCTCAGCGGATTGAGTACAGAAGCAGATCTGAGAATTCACCCGTCTCCCTGCGAGCCAGACACTAGATTTTTTAAAATGTAAAACAACAACACACTTCCTACCCATTGTGTTTGCTTTGGAAAAACAATGATTTTTTTTCATAATATATGTTCACGTTAATATTTATCACTGTTACTTCTAAATGAGTAAGTATGTCGAAGCTTCCTCAGTTTAATTTCGAATATGATCAACATCAATAGATGTAACCCCTTCAAACACAAGCTCTTTGGCATCTTCAATAGTTTTCACATGGATACGAGGATCTTAAGACCAAGAAGTCAGAGAACCAATGGTTCAGCATCCAGTTGGCGCTCGGTAAGTACCGAATCGTGAACTAAGGGGGAAGGCCAAGCAGACACAGGGAGAGCTGAACTGGGATCTGAAGGGTGGCACAGATCTATGAGGTGAGCACAAGACAAGAGGGGGTAGAACTCTTCTATAACAACGTACACAGTTTACAAGTCGTGCTATTTAAAATGTTTTCCAAGCCGTTGAGCAACTTGTAGACAATGATTGAAAATGAAGTGGTCCCTTTACAAATGAGAAACTGGACAGGATGAAGCGGCCACAGCCATGGATGCTTACTGCCTCTCCACAGACTCTATAGTTGTAATTCTAGAGAACATCTTGAATTTAAAGCTGGACACGCAACCATCTTTCCAAGGACAACTGTGCTGAGGGAAGGAGTGTGGTATCTTGTTGGTTCTATCATTTTCGAGGATGCATCAGTTTTTAAATAACGTTATTATGATCTATGTTGATATTATTTCCCTTTAAAAAATGATGTCGAATCCAGAGAAAATATCAAATATGTGTTTGCGCAACAGTGTTTCCTAAAATCACTCGCCCTTCGTCCCTTCAGGCCGGTTAGTAGTCTCCTTGGGTGTAGAATACACGAGATTCCTCCTCAAAGACAAGTGTGGACGTTACTTAAGGGACAAAGTAATACCATCTATTCCTGGAAGGAACACTAGCCATTCTGAACAGAACAAGTTACGATTAAAATAAGGTGACACTGCCTATTTTGTAAGCAGAACCTATTAACAAAGCTAAAAATTGAACAGGAAGAGAGGTGAGCTTGAAAAAAACAAAAAACGCTGTCCTTCTGCATAAATGCCTTCATTCGTTCCAGATCGCCTATCAGCTAACAGAGGCAAGCATCACAAAGCCATTTCTAAGATTTTATAAAAGGGGACCAGCTTGTGAAACCGTTCCTACGGGTGGTATCAGAAACACACTCCAGCTCCTAGCCCCATTGTCTGCCTGAAGACCAGAGGGAAAACCCCTGGTTGACCATAAAAGGGCCGCCTGCATGTGCCCAGGGCAGAGTATACAGGATCTTATTTACACGAGTATAAATACATGCCATTCCCGTGTGCTCACTGGTCCTCCTGAGGCCTGGCCAGAAGAGGTGGGTCCCGGGTGCAATGGAAACAGGATTCAAAAAGTCTGTGACGTTTTCCCAACGTCTTATGTACTTTATTTTTCTAGCTTATCTTCTCTCCTGAGAAAAATATCTACAAAGCGTAAGGTCACTATCATTTAACAGGTGACAGCTCCACAAATACTTGACAATAAGACTCTGCAGGAGAGAAAACACACTTCCCATAAACAGGCACTTTTTTCTAGGTAACAGTACAGCTGTGTGAAAACTGAGGAATGAAGAAGGTATTTCTGTTCCATCACAATGGGCTAGCCATTTATATTTCTAGAAGGCTAAAGTCTGAAAACTTCTGAGAAACATTAAGTGCACACGTTACCATGATGTAAACCTGGCAAGAAATACTGGTAACAATAAATTAAAGGTACAGCAGGCACATGAGACTTGGGTGGGGGGGTGGGGGTGTAACTACAGCACTGATCACAGAGCAAACATGTGGATATGACTATGAACAGTTTCCACTTAAAACTCTTAGGAAACTCTGAGATTTCAGTTTAGTAACTTGTGTTAAAGAGACACGGTACAGATCTCAGAGTACCGCTTTCAGCTGGAATTAGTGTCTGATTTAAAGACCCATCACAAGGCTACAGCAAATATTAACAGTACCTCATCTGATCATCTTCACAGAGAGTGAATTCCCGCTAAAACGTCTGGGCTTGCTGGTCTCACCGTCCAGAGAGACTCAAACTATCTCCGCCAACAACGCGTAAAGGCTCCACGGCTTCTAGGCGAGGTTACCCCGTACCAGTGGGTCAGGTGAGGTGTGAGTCTGGCTCAACCCCCAGAGCATCAGCAGTGACTGGGGAAGGGTCCCCTGGGATACAGCTCACCTCACCTCTGAGATGCTCCTGGAGAATGCTTTCCTGATATTGACCTGAATATCAACCAGTATCACTCCCCATGTACTTCATAAACCTATTTTGATAAGTCCTTGCTAGCCATGAAACTGAGCAGGACCCTGCGGGGCCCTCCTGGGTACAAACCCCCTCCATGTCCCCTGTTTCTCGCTTGTAGAAAAAGGCTTTAGTCTCCTAGACCTTCCTTGGGTTCCAAAGAGCAGACTCAAGCAGTTACTAATTAGGGAAGGGAGGGCACGCAGAAACAAAAGAAAAGCCGTGAAACAAGAAAAGTAACGTTAGCTTAAACAACAGCTGAGTGATCAAACAGAGTCCGAGTTGCTCCCCAAGGGATATACAGAACAATCTGACACGTATCTTTGAGTTGTGCTGTGGAAACTAAGACCCCTGCCCAGGTGGTGGACGGTGAGTACATGCTGACAGCAAGCACTAGACCCCAGACTGGTTGGAACCAGAAGGCTGACGATGAAGATTCCGGAAACACAACCCTGTGACCTCACCACCAGCCAATCAGAGGAAAGGCATGCACCCCGCAGCCCTCACCCCAAATGCTGCCTTTAAAAACCCTTCCCATTGGGGAGTTCAGGTCTTTTGAACATGAGATGCCCACTCTCCTTGCTCGGTGCCCTGCGATAAACGCTGTACTTTCCTTGGCCACAACTGGGTGTCAGTAGCTTGGCTTTGCAGTGAGGTGAGCAAGGGGACCCAGGTTTGGTTTGGTGACGGGCAGCGTGCAGTCCCCGGACCGCCAGCACCAGCATCCCTTCAGCTTTTTAGAAACGCAGAATCTCAGGCCCCACCCCAAGCCTGCTGAAGCAGAATTTGTATTTTATCAAGATCCCAGAGGGTTCAAAGGAGCACTCCAGTCTGAGGAGCGCCGAGTCGAGCAAATGCATGCATTATTTCTTTACGGTCCTGCTGTGGGGCTGCACTGCACCGTTCCCCTAGCCTCCTGCATCAGGGTCTTTTTCTCCATTCTATCCAACTTGTTTTTGGAAACCCCTATGTTTGTTTTCAGCCTCTCTAGCCTGGAAGATGGGCAGAGGGAGTCAAACGTGTTAAATGGACCAGACGTTTTGCTACTTTTCATTACTCTACTCTGTGAGGTAGTTCTTAATTTTAAAATTTTACAAACGGGAGATCTGGGCACTCAGAAAGGTGAGGCAACAAACGGAAGAAGTAACAAGTGGGTAAACCAGGATTCGAGCTCAGTTCCAGGCTCCACGGAGTCACACTTCCACCCTTTCCTTCCTCTATGGGCTCTTCTCACCCCAAATGTCCAGGCTTTCCCAAAAACAAGAATGTGATGATGGAGAGAAAAACTTCCAGGGTATTCAGGGCCCCCGGTGCCTTCTAGACACTGAAGAAGCGGAACCACATTATTTCGTTCCTTTTTATGGCTGCGTAATATTCCACTGTATACAAGTGCCACACGTTCTTCATCCATGCCTCTGTCGATGGGCATTTGGTTTCTTCCACGTCCTAGCTGTTATAAACAGTGCTGCAGTGAACACTGACATACACACACTGCTACGTATAACACAAATAACTAATAAGGACCTACTGTACAGCACAAGGACTCTGCCACGGCCTACATGGGAAAAGAATCTAAAAAAGAGTGGATCTATGTATACGTACAACGGAATCACTTTGCTGTGCACCTGAAACTGACACAACATTGTAAATCACCGACACGCCGATAAAATGTTTTTAAAAAGTGGAACCACATGTGAGCAAGTCTACTCAGCTCTTAACCAAATTCGAGCTCTCGTTCCAACACAGCAGGGTGGCGATTAGGGGCCGGGTGATGCAATGGTTAAGGGCAGGCACCCTGGGACCAGGCTGCCTTGCTTGGAGCGCGACCCTGGGCAAGTGGGTTACACCCTCCTCAAATTGGGAATAATCCTAGCCATCGCCCCCAGAGGTTTTTGTAAAGATTAAAGGAGTCAAAGTATGTAAATCATGCACTAACACATGGTGTGTAGTAAGCACTCGGTAACGGTTAAGTATATTTATTATTAGATGGAATTTATTACAGTACCACCCGCCTCTGGTTACAGTAAAAAGGTCCAGTCTTCCAACTAGTAAGCAGCTGGTAATATTCTTCCAAATCAATACAACACTGCTTTCTTCTCTTCTGTTGCTCTTAAACACACACACATTGATCGCTTATCATTATTAAATATGAACAATGAAACCCATCACCAACTTGTATCTTTTACATCCTTTCACGGTCACAATCGAGCCACGTGTCCGGGGTACCCAGAAGAGCAACTGACAAGTCGCCTGAAGCCTTGAAGACATAAACACAGGCCGCAGACCTACATGCCAGTCTGGCCCATGGGCCAGAGCTTCAAGCTTCCTCCTTCGAACTGACTCCCAGCTCCAGACAATTCTAACAGCCCCAGTTTCAGAACAGAGCCAAATCTGAGCCCCGACCCCCTTCACTGTGGTCTAAGTCACCCTTTTCTACCCACCCCGCCCTACAGAAGTAACAAGCCCTGCAGAAAGCACCACCACTCAGCTCAGCCCTCTCCAGCCAGCCCCCAACCCCCGCTGTCCCCAGGCATCCGGCACAGGCACACTCCCTGCGTCTGCCAGGCCTTCTCGCCATGCCCTCAGATCCATGCTCAACGCCACCCTGCGGAGGCCCCCGCGACCTGTTCTCAACTGCGGGAACGTGCCCTGGCCACTCTGCCCATCCTCCAGTACCAACCGCGATCCGGCCCCGGAGCGCCAGCAGCTTCCTTCTGTGTGTGCGTGTCACCTTCTCTCCGCACCAGACTGCGAAGTCCACCAGGTCAGAGTGTTACCGACCGGGGTCCTTGGGCTCTTTGTAATCCATAGAAATTGACCAGAGGCCAGACGAGGAATCCACGCAGGGCTTTATTGGGGCCCCCGGCTGCAGCAGGCGGGAATGAAAACAAGTAACAAGTGCCCTTGCTCGCTCCCCACGGGGTGGGCTGGGGGAGCAGGCTGGCCCCTTATCTGGGATGAGGGTGGAGGCAGATCCGACGGTCTGCCCGCCCCCTGGGTGGTGCTGTGTGCAGGGACCCTGCTCGGGACCTGCTTTCGCTCCTGGGGACCTCAGGAGCGGCAGTTGGCTTGTGCCCTTTCTGTATCTTGTTCATACCCTGCCCCTCTGCTCAGGCCTGCAGTTATTTTTAATCCCTTATAGTTTCTTAGTATCTGTTGCTCCAGGAGATGTCTGTCCAGGTGCCAGCACTGCAGCAAAGGGTCCCAGGTCCCAGCCTGTCTCACGAGGATTTGGACATTCTGTTCAGCACTGTTATCACCTGCGTCTAGTATCTTGCCGTCTATGTAATAAATGCTCAGGAAATACGCATTGAAAGAATAAATGAATGGGGGTATCCTTTTCCCGTCCCATTCAGCCCTAGACTCATGAAGAGTCTAGGGGTCTCCTAACATTTCAAAACAGAAATATATGCATATATCAATATAGATATAATCTTAGGAGCAAAAGCTTAAGACAGCAATACGCCTTCAGTTGCACAAAAATCTAAATCAAAACCCAAAGATTTAAAAGAAAACACGAAAGAAGAAAACCTAAACTCTGTTTTTTTAATCGGTTTTATTACATAAAAATTTTGCTTAAACTTTCGCATGGCAAAAAAGCACTATAAGAAAAAGGGACAAAAGTAGAAAAAAATGTTTGCAAGTTATTCGTAAACAAAGAGTTAACATCCTCAACTCTTTCATGTAGAGAGACTTTCCCTCATCAACTTCCCTTCATCATAAACTCTAATTTTTAGACGCTCAGCAACCACTGTCCCATTTCCCAAAGCAGGGGGAAGAAAACAATAAATGTATAAGTCTGCGAATTAAAGAACTTGCCCCGTCTCAGTTAAAGAGGCCACTCTCCCTGAATGTGATGGTTTTGCTTGGGAGGTGGAGGCAATGACCTTGCACGAATGAAACTGCAGGACCGAATGACAGAGCCACTCATGTAGCTCATGTGGCCAAGATGCTGGCTAACGACTCATAATCTTGGGAAAAGCACCTTGGGGACTGTAAGGACCATCCAGATTCAGCAGTTTCGTTTCCATTCTAATCTGAAAAGTATCCAGTTCTGTATCCATCCCTCTGTTGTGATACCTACTCATGGGTTCGATATGGCTCCTGCATCACCTGGCCGGTCGTCAGGAGGACTCCGGCCCTCTGCTCCCACACACAGGAAACCCCGCCTTCTCCAAACCAGCTGCTGAGAAGGAAGGAATTAGAGAATCAGAACTCGTACGCTGTCTTCTTCTCGTATTTGGTTTGGCCATATTTATCATCCCAACAGCAGGATGCTTTAGCCTTGATATGTCTTCTTGTAAACTGCAGGGTGTGTATTATCTATGAAAAATGGATAAAGGCAGGCCGTGTCCTGCCTCTTAAAGCAACCTACAGAATATGAAAAGAGAAGAAGAGTAAGCCCTGTAGAAAGTACTACTTATTAATATCATTCACATGGACAGAGGAGATACAAAGAAAATAATTTTAAAAGTCAAGGAATTTAACGTGAAATGCTGCAATGTCTCCTTAATCTGCCACCTAGAATATGGAGTACGTACCCAGGTCAAGGCAGAAATAACATCTCTGGTTTCAAAGGATACAGTGACAACGTAACCAGAGACACAAAATGTACAAATCAGAAAAAGAGACCAACCCATTTAAAAATACAATATTTCACGCGAGATGATTTCATTTATTTATCCAGGAAAATTATAAACAAATACGTCAGAGCAAGGTTTTGACCTGTTCTGAAAAACGGCCTTGGTATCATTTCTTCACTTAATGAGCATGGCATTTTTTTAAAGCCCCTTTTCTGAGGCAACAGTGACCTCAGATGAGCCCAGGTCACTGGAAGGCAGAGCCCTGGTCTTTTCTCGGGAGGTCACCTACTGTCATCAGGACACCCTGAACCGAGGGCAGGTCAGGATGCGGCCCACCAGCCAGGGCGACGGCCAGCCTCTGCTCCGGTCCT
The DNA here is from genome assembly GCF_963924675.1 of Phocoena phocoena. NCBI lineage: Eukaryota > Metazoa > Chordata > Mammalia > Artiodactyla > Phocoenidae > Phocoena > Phocoena phocoena. The sequence continues at coordinate 1,333,128 of NC_089223.1, forward strand.
TCCCTCAAGGCCTCCATGACTCAGGACATGACTTCACCTCCCAGACAAGGAGGGGGCCCTGACAGCATCTCACCCACTCCCAGGGACTGTCCCTGGATCCTATCATCCGGGATATATCCAGAACAGAAGCATTAAAAAGACATCCTCAAGTCTATTTCAGAATGTTGAAATCATATTCTGAGCTACTCTGGTGGAGAAGGCTGAGGCCCAGAGAGCTCTCCGGGTTTCAAGGCTGGGAGCATGGCCATCACCGTGGCTCAGACAGCCCAGCCCCTCGGCGGGGATGAGTCACCATACATGTCTCCAGCCACAGAAGGCAAGGAGGTCCGCAGTATGCACAGACTCATCGCTCTCTGATCTCCTACGACTCTCGCCACGAGGAAGTCAACTGGATGGAAGACCAAAGGGGGAGACAGCTGCAGCGCACACAGGGCCCTCCCTGGCAACCGGCAGCTCAGACCCTGTGTACACACGGCTGCACCCACCCTGCACCCCGGACGCCCCGACCTTTCACTGCTTACAGAGCGTCCCTGAGGCACTTCTTCCCCACGCAGAAGCCCGAATCTACTTCCCCACTCGAAACTCCCTTTTCATTGAGGATTCTCCCCTGAGCTGGCGAGTCGCAGCGCTCAGTGCACTTGGAGGGGCTCCAGCCTCTGCAGACAGAATCTTTCACTGGCATCACAGAACCATAAGAATTCAACCTCAAAATGAAGGCGCGGCCATCAAGTATGAGGGCAGCAGGAAAAAGTGAGAACCAAACACACCAATCATTTGTGTAACGTCTTTGTTATTTTGGGGTTTTGTTTCTTTGCGTTCTTTTATTGATTACCAGTGTCACTGTTTACGTGATAGATGAACCTCTGAGCGGGGATATCCCAAAATAAGCACCTTAGCCGAGGCGTAACTTCACCCACGGGCACCAAAAACCAAGTCATCACTGAGTCCTTTTTTTCCTCATTCCCTAAACTCAACGTGCAGTGTCCTAAGTGCAAACTGTAGGGCTTCTTCCAAAAAAGTATTCCCCAGAGCAGAGTTTTCTTTGTGCTTTACACCTGGAGTTTGAAATAATTTTGAGTCTCGAATTTCTAAAAAGGCAGTCACAGATTGAGGATCATATGACATCACTTATATGTGGAATCCAAAATACAACACATATGAACAAAACAGAAACAGACTCACACAGAGAGCAGTCTTGCAGTTGCCAAGGGGGAGGGGGTGGAGTGGGAGGTTGGGATTAGCAGATGCAAACGATTATACAGAGAAAGGATAAACAACAAGGTCCTACTGTAGAGCACAGGGAACTGTATTCAATATCCTGGGATAAACCATCATGGAAAACAATCTGAAAAAGAATGTCGATATACGTATATAACTGACTCACTCTGCTGTACAGCAGAAATTAACACAACATTGTAAATCAACTAGACTTCAATAAAATAAAATTTTTTAGAAAATGAGAAAAAGAAAACTGAAGTGTGAGAGCCTGTGGCCTCGGGGCAGCACAGCCCTGATGGAAGCTGCCTGACCCCAGTAGGGGACCAGGGCCTGGTCCATCGGAAGGGCCTGCTGTGCTTAGAAGGGTGAGTCCCACGTGTTTCTCAGTCTACCAGTCTGGGCGAATGGGACACGGGTGGGATTCTGCAGTCCATACAGACCTGGGATCACACAAGCCGTAGGAGGTCTTTTTTTTTTTTTTTTAATGATGGTTTATCTCACACACTTGTTTGTAAATAAAGCCCATGGTATGCAACCTAGTGGCACGTTCCAGATGTTTCCAATAAGTGTGCAAAAAGCCCCACCATACTGTTTTGCTCTTTAAGGCTTCAGAGCAGGGTGTACAGACTACACACTAAGCTCGGGGGAAAAAAAAGAAAAGGAGAAAGCAGAAATCCCCGTATGGTACCAGATGATCTCTCCTCTCTTCCTGGACAAAACTCTTAGGTCTTGTGAAAACAACATTTCTTGTAAAGGGCCAAAAACAACACAGATCATCGTGGTGATGCCTTGCCCTTGCCGACTGCCGCAGCCATGTCCAGCCTCCGGGGTAAAACTAAGAGCCTAGTTCAGCTCTCAACCCTGCTGGCCCAGTTCGAGATGACGCCTCCTCCTGGCTTCTAAAACAAGGCTTGCATTTTAGGTGCTTTCCTTCAGAAGAGGAGAAAATGCTATTGTTTGAATCTGCCTCCCTTTCATTTAAATTTGGTTTCCACAATTAGTACAGCGTGGCTTCAACTCTAATAGTAATACAAGCGTGTTACAGGAAATTTTAGAACTATTCAATGTATTGCAGGAAGGAAGATATCAGCAGCCCCACTGCTTCGCTGGAGCCCTTGTTGATAAAATACTAAGAACATGTGAGCGTGCTTCATTCTACCCTTCTGCACCATGGAAGAATGTATGTGGGCATATGTACAAGTATCTTGAAATCCGGCCTTCACCCTGCCTTTCCTGTTAACACGATAGTGTGAGCATTTTCCCAGGGTCAGACAGCATTTTGATCCCCATCCCTTATTCCCTGAGTAATGACAGCTCTGGATAATTCACAGCACTTTGTGCTGCTGAAACCGGAGAAAGGTGCGCACGTACTATAGTACACGCGATGGGAGCCCACCTCGGAACACACGCAGCTCTGGGGGGTGGGGGGTCTCTTCAAGAGACTACAAAGATACCATATATAAGAGAGATTAACCAGCAAGGACTTGCTGTACAGCACAGGGAACTCTACTAGATACTCTGGGATGATCTATATGGGAAAAGAATCTGAAAAAGAGTAGATACATGTATATGTGTAACTGATTCACTTTGCTGTACACCTGAAACTAACACAACATTGTAAATCAACTACACTCCCATAAAATTAAAAAACAGGTAAACAAATAAAACCTTTCCAACAACCCCTGCCAAAAAAAGAAACTAGAAAGAACCTCTTTTTCTTAAGAACCCAGAAGAGACAAACGTATTCTGTGGTGTCCTAACATTACAAAGCCTTTGAGAGATTCACGATTTTTCCTTTAAATACTCAAGCCATTGAGATGTGTGTACAATATAGAAAATGAGGCATTTAATTTGAATCATGGAGAGAAGTTAAGAAGCATTCATTACCTTCTGCCTGAGGCTATGATCTCCGTAATTAACATGCAAACTAAAGGCGTCCTAAGTATCTAATGCTCACTTGTTTTTTTGATACAGAGCATTAATATCATTTAAGTTGGTCATTAAGGAGTCATCACACACACACACACACACATGCAACTCACACACACACTGTCTGTGCTGCAATGTTTCTTTATAACAAACCAGCCTCAGGAAATTATTAATGAGGGGTTAGGAGGTTACACAGCAGCTAAGCCCAGAAGAATGTCTGAGCAAAGAGAAAACTACCTATTCAGAGGGAAGAGAACAGCTCACAGCTCTGGAGGATGGGCAGCTGGAAAGGAATTCCTTCCCAGCCAAGAAAGTTTCTATACTGCCCAAAGCCAACACGCAATGAGTCAGAACACTTCACATTTCCTAGCTGTGTATTGCTAGAACAACCTCTGAATTTCTACAGAAATCCAGGATGGCACAAATGAGGCTGGAGAATTGCTTCTCCTTCACTCACCCTCCTGCCTACACATTGCAAAGAATATTTGAGGTCATATGGACCTAGTCCCGGCAGAAGCTAAACTAAGAACTAGGTGCCATATCATTTGTAACTTACGGCTTTTACAAGAAAAGTAAGGAGTGTACCAGAAAATAACAGTGGCTTTACACAGAGGTACACATGTACCAGCATCGCCAGCCGCCAGCAGCCCACTTATGACCCGTTTTCCAGGCTACTATTTGCTAATAGTACAGCAAAAGCCAAATGGTGTAACCAATAGTTAGGGATCCAGAATATGCCACCCCCAAGATATGCCACTTTGGCACAAGGACTGTTTTGAGCAGAAAGCAGTGAAGCATCAACAGATGCAGGAAAAGTTCTCTGCTCTTTCCTTATCTGCCTAAAAACACAGCATAAATTTCCCGTTGGGAAGGTGGCATAAATTTCGCCCCCTACCCCAGTACCTGGGTAAGAAGAGCTACCCATATCCCTGGAGACAGAGAGCCAGCACAGAGATGAATATGCATAAACAGACCCACTAAAATGAAAATAACCCTTATCTTCCATTAATTTCCTCCATATATTTCCTAGTCACTTTCACACAATTTATAGCCCTTTGTTAGAATGGTATATAAGCCCCCCTGAGTCTAACTGCTTCTTTGGATTTTTCATCCCTTTCTGTGAAGACTCTGTGTACATAAAATTAAAAATATTAACAAAATTTGTACGCCTTTCTCCTGTTAATGTGTCTTTTGTCAGTTTAATTTACACACAGCAAGGACTGAATCTAAGAGTGTAGAGAAAATGTCCCCCTCCTTCTATAATTCAATAGGCAGTTTGAAAAGCAGTGTTGAGTTGGAAAAATCCTACAAACACGTACAAATACATAGATCTCCAAAATGTCTATAATTGTTGAAGTGCTAAGTGACTATAAATTTGTGAAGTGCAAAAAATTATAAATTGATAAAAATTGGCCAAAATGGCAAAATAAAAATGCCAATTGATATGTCTTTGTAACAGATAAAATCAGCAGTTCACATCTGTGTAGTTTTTGAAATTCACTTATTCATTCTTTGAGTTTTTGAGTGCCCACCACAATCAGTGTAGGCAAACAGTTTAAAGAGGATACACAGTAGACACATTTCTGTATTGCTATATGCTTGCTTGTGAGGACGCCAACGTCAGACCATTTGTCTTCAATTTTGAAACCACTATTAACCTTGCAAGTTTTGATTAGTGAGTTGTGATTAGGTTCTCTATGTTTTGGTTTCTTGCTGAACGATCTGTTGAAAGGGCAGTTTCTCCTATGAGACTGTCTCACGGGGCAAAAGTTAACCAGGACTCCTGAGTGCCTCCGTGTTCAAGGTCATGATACCAACCCATCAAAGACAATTCGAATGGCAAATGACAATGAAAAGAAGGCAACCGCTGCTTCTGTACCAGAGCCAGCCTTAGTCTTGTCATACTAATCTAGCCAAAGAATCTAGTCCTTCTCAAGTTAGCCAAAATCTGAGCCTGGAGATCCACATTCCATGTGGCTGGAAAGATGAAAATCCTTGTTTTCTAACGCAGACCAACCGCACAAAAGGTCAACGTTAGTCATTCCTAAACCCACAATGTACTCAGGTCCCCAAAATGTTCCACATTTTAAATTTCTAAACCATTTCAAGAATAAATTTTAGTGGCAAAGAAACTGATAGTGAAATGTCTAAATTGGTAGAAAAGAAACCAAATCCTTCCTCTAGGAATATTCTTCTGCTTCAGACTTCCTTCCCCCAAAACAGTAAAAATGACAACTGTTGGTCACATTATCTTATTTGTGGCATAACCTCTTTCATATGTACGATGAAATGAAACATGTCCTGTTTATAATCTATGACAATATATTTAACCAAAAGGATGAGTCTGCTGGATTTTTAAATATTGGGTGTCTCAAATAAGCAAAACTTCTTTCTAGAGCTTTTACTAAATATCTGATTTTACCAACATCCTCTGTCCACTTAAATAAATAAGGTATTTTCCATAAAATTTAAAGGACTCAAGAAACAGGCAGAAGCAAAGAATTTCAAGTCACAAAATAATGATGGAGGGCTTCCCTGGTGGCGCAGTGGTTGACAGTCCGCCTGCCGATGCAGGAGACGCGGGTTCGTGCCCCGATCCGGGAAGATCCCACATGCCGCGGAGCAGCTGGGCCCGTGAGCCATGGCCACTGAGCCTGCGGGGAGAGGCCACAACAGTGAGAGGCCTGTGTACCGCAAAAAAATAAAAAAAATAAAAAAAAAATGATGGAGTTAACCTAACTTATGGGTTACTTACTACACAGAGATATACAATGATACAATCAAGTTTCTTAAGAAATGGAATACTTACTTATTGTCAGTTACCACTGAGGTAGATATCAATACTTATTACCATGTAGAAAATCAAATAGAAATCTTCAATTCTTTAATTCTTCAATTCTCTAAATCTATGTTTTAAATAGACACACAAAAGAATGTGTTTGTATTAGCCACTAAAATCACTGACAGCACTGGAACTTAATCTATTAATGTTTTAAGATATGAGCCATTCTTTAACCTGCCATCTATTCTAGTACAAAGACCTAAGCTGCAGATGAAATGGGGAAAATCAATGTTAGCAGCTGGACAAGAATGTAAACAGCAGAGGCCAAGTATCCCCAGGCCCACGACACTGCCTGTAAATGACACACCTAACACTAAACATTCAATAAACTGAAGTAGTAAAGGACTGCGAAAGTGATCTTCCTCAACCTTCTAATATACAACCAAGGAAAGTTCCTTGGTCATTTGTATTAATCTGCACAGGATTCAAACACCCACAGGAATCGGTACAGTTTGTTTTTGTTTTTTTTTTTTTCAGCACCAAAATAAGATTTTAAAGATCAGTAAAAAATCTGTGATCATTTTTAAATTCTTGGGCATAAAAACAATTGAATATTTCATCTGAAAAAAAATGGTAAAGGAAAGTTTGTTTTCTGTTTTGTCTATTACTAAGACAATTATTTACAATGAAAACATACTGAATTTTGTCTTTTTAAGGAAACACCAAGGGAAATCTCAAGGATCAATGTCTGGACTACCAAAAAAGATCCTAAGCACCATGTTTAAATTACTGAACTCAAAAAAAACCCAAAATAGCTTCTTAAATATCTTGGATCCTATTCCATCGTAAAAGAAGGATTTACATAGTCAAGCTTCATTTGCTCCCAGGGAAGTTACTCTTTAAAAACTTCTTTTATCCTACAAATGAGGAAGCCTCCCCCTTGCAGAACAGATGGCCACTTGTGCTCACCAACTATTGTGAAAAACTTGCGCTCGACACTGACTTATAGGACCATCTCCCCAAGAGTCAAAGAGCTAAAGAGGTGTACTAATCTAGTTCCTGTCCAGATATTTTTCTAGACTGGAGTCTCAGCTAACGCTAGAATCTGAAGGAATCTGGCAAGAACCTAGGACTTTCAAAAAGACCATGAGGGATGCATTCATATGCAAATGTCATATCCACCAGCAAAGGTGAAAGCCTGTTTTCTACAAAACCTCATTCCACTCATACCCCTGCAGTTTTGTACTACCTTTGTCGCTTAGAATGCTGTACAGGAGCCCAGCAGTGTGATTATAACTTAAATTACCAGATTTCCTGGTCTTGTAAAAAATAGAAAAGATGGAGTCCCAACAAGCCTTCTGACATTTTACTGTTCTTAAAAATTTACCAGATGGTAATGCTTTCAAAATTGCCGTAAAAAGACAGAAACTATGTCTTCTTACCAAAAATATGCTTGGAATTTTTCTTTTTCCAAACTGGTGTAATCCAGGTCCTCTACTAGGAGAAACAAGACACTATATAGTAAAGATGGGGACCTACCCATCTAATCTAAGAAGCCATCCATAGACAACCAACAGGGACCTACTGTACCGCACAGGGAACTCTGTTCAGTACTCTGTAATCACCTAAACAGGAAAAGGATTTGAAAAAGAACAGATACTAGTATATGTATAACTGAATCACTTTGCTGTACACCTGAAACTAGCACACCATTGTTAATCAACTATGCTCCAATATAAAATAAAAATTGAAAAAAAGAAAAGAAGTAAATTTTAAAAATAAATAAATAAAAAGAGGTTCTATTCCATACCAGGGCATGTCTATACAGGTAGATAAGCTTTCTTTTATATCCATCAAAGCTCTAAAGTCTTTTCTGTATATTTCTTGTTAAATTTATTTCTAATTGTTATATACCTCTGTTGCAATTTTAAATGAGATCTTCATTATATCTTATTATTTTTTCCTCACTATAGAGATAGCTTTAAAAAATTATTTTAAAACATACGGCCATTTCAAACAAAATTTTTGGAACAATAAAGTAAAAATCACTCGAAATCTTAAGAAAAACAAATATGAAGCTGTCCATGTTCATGATAAGTAAGCAGTACATCTAACTCCTCCCACCCCGCAAGTGAGCAGACCAGGGTGTAACTACCTGAATGCATGGGAAAGCCCAAAGCCAGTTTTCACCTCTGCTAAATGCAAGCCCTTCAGAAAGAACAGAAGTGAAGACAATTCACTCTGCCTTACAGAGCAAAATCAAAAGGATGTGAAAGTAAAGAGTCTGGTCCCTAAGAGCCCTGAGCATCTGTACTGCCTTAGATTTACTCAGCAACACGGGCACAAACTTGTCTAGTCTGGGGGCTGCACTTCTGAGGGTATGGTTTTAATTTGGATGTGACACCATATACACTGGCACACGGAGCGTGTGCTCCCTGCCATGGATTCTGAACTTCCCTCTCCAGGGTCTGCTTCTGTTTTGTCCACATGCCAGAATGAAAGACTACTTGCCCATAATCTCATACGATCAGGGCTGAGAAATTCCACTTTATTTCCAAGAAAAAAACTACATTCTTTGAGTGACTTTCTAAAATAAGGATTTTTTTCAAGATTTCTGCCCTCCAGGGAATAAATCACAGTTGTCAATCTCAAAGAAAAAAAGAAAGCCGCACTAAAAATAAGAAAGTACACATTTTATGTTAACTAGAAAACAGAAGGGGGGGGAATAATCCCAAGTGAAATCTCTTAAAAACGGATTTTTGATAGTCATGTTTTTCTTAGAATAAACTGATTGCAATAAACGTTATCACAAAGTTCCTTGTCTAAAAATAAGTTTCCTGGAAATGATATGTTTCTTTTTCTCGTGAAGGGAATCACATTGTAAGCAGTCATCATTATAATGTTGCCAGTGAGGTTCTTTGCACATTCGTTTTGCTCAGTCTAAGCAGAAAGATTAAGATGCCCTCCAGTGCATCCCCTTTTAGTTCCTCAAAATGAAGCCAGACGTTAGCTGCATCCTTGGTTGTGAAATAAGGCAGATGACTTCTTAGAGCCATCAGCCATGACCCATGAGACCAGAGGTCCACGCTGACAGGACGGGCTGCCCTGGGTCAAGGGGGCTGCTTTCGCTTCACTTCAAAGATCTGCCATCCAATGGGGCTCCAAGCTCCACACTCTTCCACATCTTACTCTTGACACTTGACGATTATGGGAGATAAGGTACATGTATAATTACAATCTGAGGTAGAAAAGTGGTGGACTCTGTAATATTCTGGGAGTTTGGAGACGGTAGACATGCCAGCCTGAGAAACAGGAAGGCCGGGCCTTGAATACCTGCAGGCTGTGGACAAGCAGAGTAACGGAGAAGCAGTGTGGACCTGCCCCTGTCCCGGGCAGGGGATATCCGACATCCGAACTGTTACCAATGCCTTCAGACCGGGGTCTAGCTTCTGCTTCTAGCTTCTCTGCCCTTTACAGTCATCCTGACGTACAATTTTTTTGAAAGCAAAAAAACAAAACCAAATAAAAGCAAAACAAACAAAAAACCAATCTGACCATTCGGTGGATAGTTACTGATCTGTTATAGTGTAAGAATATGAAAACGGAGGGAAAGACAGGCCTTAACGATTAGGAACTACAGCCTCCCCCTGCATCGTCCAATAGGTCCAAACATGTCAGACACAGCTCTTTACATTTAATGAATCACTTCTTCAGTCATATTTGCCACCAAACAGAGCTGACTTTTAAAGAGACTGTGGTCTCTCCCAAGTCTACGCCATCTGCTTAGAACCCTCCTCCTTTTCTAGTGAATTCTCTTCATCCTTCAAGACCCAAATGGTACGGCTTCCTCCTGTGGAGTCTTTCATGACTGGGAAATGGAGCTTCCTTGGTTTCTTGTGGGTTCTGAGGACACCTCTGGTGTGTCACAAGCCACATGACTCCTAACATCAAGGACCCTAAGAACCGCACTTTGTTCATCCGTCTTCGGGATGTGATATGGTACCTGGGACACAAGCTGCCTGATGTTCGCTGGATGGACCTGGATTACTTGGTTAAAAGAGTTGCAAAAGCAGTGGTACAGGGTCCTCTCTGTGCTGAACAGAGATGGGCTTTGTGTAACCGTTTTATTAGAAATATAATAAAAATATGATGAGATCACAGCAGACCTCAGAACACGGGGAGAGCCCTCGTGACTCAAAGTTTGGTCCTCATACCAACATCACCGGTGCACGCACTGCACCCCCATCCAACCCACAACAACAGAGTACGTTTTACTAAGATTTCCCAAGTGATGTGTACGTACATCAGAGTGTGAGAAGGACTGACCCAAGCGACACAGGAGTAACAGCCAGAATTCTACTACAGGAAGCCTGTCTGCTATCAGTCTCCTACGTAAGATCAGTAGCTTGCAGGACGGTATGAGGAAAGCCTGGATGCAGAAGGAAGAGAAAGGATACTTCTGCCACCGTTGAGGTACCCAGCACCTGACCCGGGGTGATGACAGCGAGAAAGCAGAAACTACAAACATACTGGCTTTACCTAAAAATAGGAATGTTAATATTAGCTTAACAATAACTCTGTACTTGATTAATGTACTGTATTGTAAACAATAATTCTATGCTTGTTTGATCTACTACATTACACATTTTGAATTTTTGTTGAGGAATGATTTTTTTTTCATTTATTTTTGGCTGCATTGGGTCTTCGTTGCTGCGCGCGGGCTTTCTCTAGGGGCGGTGAGTGGGACTACTCTTCGTTGCGGTACGCAGGTTTCTCATCGCGGTGGCTTCTCTTGCTGTGGAGCACGGGCTCTAGGTGCGCGGGCTTCAGTAGATGTGGCTCGCGAGCTCTAGAGCACAGGCTCAGTAGTCGTGGCGCACGGGCTTAGTTGCTCCGCGGCATGTGGGATCTTCCCGGACCAGGGCTCGAACCCGTGTCCCCTGAGTCGGCAGGCGGATTCCGAACCACTGTGCCTCCAGGCAGCAAGCCCCAAGGAATGATATTTAAACAGAACAAAAGCTCTTAGCTTTAGGTTGCACTCTCAGACTCGCAGTTGTAAGCGCAAGCCCAAGAGGAGGGATAGGAAATCCTGTAATCGTGTGTAACTGGAGGCTCTAATGGGGCTCAGGTGCAGACGCACAGGTACCAGATACCAAAGCGACAGTAAGACAGATGCCGCCATAGGTAGGGTTTCAAGGAAAATGGCCAGAAGCCTTCCCTAACTCTGTAATCCCCTTGCTCCTCCATCCCACCTCCTTTTCCTAACAGGGTCCCACTCAGAAGCAGGCCTAGGAAGGGGCTGAAGAGATCCAGAGCTCTCACATTTAGAGTTTTATTTATTCCAAAGGACTGGGCAATCTCATTGGTAAATCGTACGGGTGTTTACATTCGAAGTCACTCTAGAACTCTGTACCTCTTAGGAGTGAGCTGATAAAAACACCATCTTGCAGAAATATCTATCCTTGGATGGGGGAAGATTGCCCTGCGCAGTAGAAGTCAGGAGCAACACACATAACATCATATCTTCATCAAGACCCAAGAATCATGATCATAAACAAACCAGTTCCCAACAGCATGTTGCCAATGCCCGTAAAGAAGGATACCCAGGACAGGAGCACAGAGGATCCCTGCAGAAAATGTACTCTGCAGATGTACACAGAAGACAGCCCTCTTTGGAGGGCGTGGGAAACACATACCAAGATACATTCTTCTCTTGAGCAAACAACTGCCATAAGTTGAGCCCACACCCAATACGTTTCTCTGTGGCTTCAGTAACCGTTAAACACAAATCAGGGCTTCCCTGGTGGCGCAGCGGTTGAGAGTCCACCTGCCGATGCAGGGGACGCGGGTTCGTGCCCCGGTCCGGGAAGATCCCACGTGCCGCGGAGCGGCTGCGCCCGTGAGCCATGGCCGCTGAGCCCGCGCGTCCGGAGCCTGTGCTCCGCAACGGGAGAGGCCGCAACAGTGAGAGGCCCGCGTACCGCAAAAAAAAAAAAAAAAAAAAGAAAAAAAATCAGAACAAATCTGTGTAGTGCTTACAACAGATGCTAAAGATGCCACAGCAGAGAACCCAGAAGGCTTGCCCTGGTGTTCTACCTTTTATGACTTAAGGGCATATTTTGAAGAGCATCAGAACCAGAAAAATCAAGTAAAGATCATTAAAGAGGTCACTGACTTAGAGATCTTCATACTAAGTGAAGAAAGTAAGACAGAGAAAGACAAATACCATACAATATAGCTCGTATGTGGAATCTAAATAACACGGTACAAATGAACTTATTTACAAAACAGAAACAGACTCACAGACTTTGAGAACGAACTATGGTTACCAGGGGGGAACGGTGGGGAGGAGAGATAGACTGGGAGACTGGGATTGACATGTACACACTGCTGTATTTAAAACAGGTAACCAACAAGGACCTACTGTATAGCACAAGGAACTCTGCTCAATATTCTCTAATAACCTAAATGGGAAAAGAATGTAAAAGGGAATAGATACACGTGAGCAGAAGCAAGAAGAACTACAATCCTGCAGCCTGTGGAACAAAAACCACATTCACAGAAAGACAGACAAGATGAAAAGGCAGAGGGCTACGTACCAGATGAAGGAACAGATAAAACCCCAGAAAAACAACTAAATGAAGTGGAGATAGGCAACCTTCCAGAAAAAGAATTCAGAATGATAGTGAACATGATCCAGGAACTCGGAAAAAGAAAGGAGGCAAGGATCGAGAAGACGCAAGTAATGCTTAACAAAGACCTAGAAGAATTAAAGAACAAATAACTAGAAAAATTAAAGAACAAACAAAAAAAAGATGAACATACAATAACTGAAATGAGAAACATATTAGAAGGAATCAATAGCAGAATAACTGAGGCAGAAGAAAAGATATGGAACACAGAATGGTGGAATTCACTGCCACGGAACAGAATAAAGAAAAAAGAATGAAAAGAAATGAAGACAACCTGAGTGACCACTGGGACAGCATTAAATTCACCAACATTCGCATTATAGGGGTCCTAGAAGGAGAAGAGAGAAAGAAAATATTTGAAGAGATTATAGTCGAAAACGTCCCTAACGTGGGAAAGGAAATAGCCACCCAAGTCCAGGAAGCACAGAGAGTCCCAGGCAGGATAAACCCAAGGAGAATCACGACGAGACACACAGTAATCAAACTGACAAAAATTAAAGACAAAGAAAAATTATTAAAAGCAACAAGGAAAAAACGACAAATAACATACAAGGGAACTCCCATAAGGTTAACAGCTGATTTCTCAGCAGAAACTCTACAAGCCAGAAGGGAGAGGCATGATATATTTAAAGTGATGAAAGGGAAGAACCTACAACCAAGATTATTCTACTCGGCAAGGATCTCATTCAGATTCGACAGAGAAATCAAAAGCTTTACAGAGAAGCAAAAGCTAACAGAATTCAGCATCACCAAACCGGCACTACAACAAATGCTAAAGGAACTTCTCTAAGTGGGAAACATAAGAGAAGAAAAGTACCTAGAAAAACAAATCCGTAACAATTAAGAAAATGGTAATGGGAACATACATATGGATAATTACCTTAAATGTGAATGGATTAAATGCTCAAACCAAAAGACACAGGCTTGCTGAATGTATACAAAAACAAGAATCATATATATGCTGTTTACAAGAGACCCACTTCAGACCTAGGGACACATACACACTGAAAGTGAAGGGATGGAAAAAAATATTCCATGCAAATGGAAATCAAAAGAAAGCTGGAGTAGCAATACTCATTTCAGACGACATAGACTTTAAAATAAGGACTATTAGAAGAGACAAGGACACTACATAATGATCAAGGGATTAATGCAAGAAGAAGATATAACAATTATAAATATTTACGCACCCAACATCTGAGCACCTCAATACATAAGGCAAATGCTAACAGCTAAAAAAGAGGAAATCGACAGTAACACAATAACAGTGGGGGACCTTAACACCTCACTTACACCAATGGACAGATCATCCAGACAGAATATTAATAAAGAAACACTAGCTTTAAATGACACACTAGACCAGATAGATTTAATTGATATTTATAGGACATTCCATCCGAAAACAGCAGATTCCACTTTCTGCTCAAGTGCACACAGAACATTCTCCAGGATAGCCCACATCCTGGGTCACAAATCAAACCTCAGTAAATTTAAGAAAATTGAGATCATAAAAAGCATCTTTTCTGACCAGAGATTCGAAATCAATTACAGGGAAAGAAACGTAAAAAACACAAACACATGGAGGCTAAACAATATGTTACTAAATAACCAAGAGATCACTGAAGAAATCAAAGAGGAAATCAAAAAATACCTAGAGACAAATGACAAGGAAAACACGACGACCCAAAACCTACGGGATGCAGCAAAAGCACTTCTAAGAGGGAAGTTTATAGCTATACAAGCCTGCCTCAAGAAACAAGAAAAATCTCAAATAAACAATCTAACCTTACACCTAAAGGAACTAGAGAAAGAAGAACAAACAAAACCCAAAGTTAGTAGAAGGAAAGAAATTATAAAGATCAGAGCAGAAATAAATGAAATAGAGACAAGGAAAACAATAGCAAAGATCAATAAAACTAAAAGCTGGTTCTTTGAGAAGATAAACAAAATTGACAAACCTTTAGCCAGACTCATGGAGAATAAGAGGGAGAGGACTCAAATCAATAGAATTAGAAATAAAAAAGGAGAAGTGACAACTGACACCGCAGAAATACAAAGCATCATAAGAGACTACTAACAAGCAACTCCAGGCCAATAAAATGGACAACCTGGAAGAAATGGGCAAATTCTTAGAAAGGTATAACCTTCCATGACTGAACCAGGAAGAAACAGAAAATATGAACAGACCAATCATAAGTAATGAAATTGAAAGTGTGATTAAAAATCTTCCAACAAACAAAAGTCCAGGACCAGTTGCCTTCACAGGTGAATTCTATCAAACATTTAGAGAAGAGCTAACACCCATCCTTCTCAAAGTCTTCCAAAAAATTGCAGAGGAAAGGACACTGCCAAACTCATTCTACGAGGCCACCATCACGGTGATAGCAAAACCAGACAAAGATATTACAAAAAAAGAAAATTACAGACCAATATCACTGATGAATATAGATGCAAAAATCCTCAACGAAATACTAGCAAACAGAATCCAACAACACATTAAAAAGATCATACACCATGATCAAGTGGGATTTACCCCAGGGATGCAAGGATTCTTCAAGATACGCAAATCAATCAGTGTTATACACCATATTAACAAACTGAAGGATAAAAGCCATTTGATCATCTCAACAGATGCAGAAAAAGCTTTGGACAAAATTCAACACCTATTTGTGATAAAAATTCTCCAGAAAGTGGGCCTAGAGGGAGCCTACCTGAACATAATACAGACCATATACAACAAACCCACAGCAAGCATCATTCTCAATGGAGAAAAACTGAAAGCATTTCCTCTAAGAGCTGGAACAAGACAAGGATGGCCACTCTTGCCACTATTATTCAACACAGTTTTGGAAGTCCTAGCCATGGCAATCAGAGAAGAAAAAGCAATAAAAGGAATACAAATTAGAAAAGAAGTAAAACTGTCACTGTTTGCAGATGACATGATACTCTACATAGAGAATCCTAAAGATGCCACCAGAAAACTACTAGAGCTAATCAATGAATCTGGTAAAATTTCAGGATACAAAATTAATGCACAGAAATCTCTTGTATTCCTATACACTAACAATGAAAGATCAGAAAATTAAGGAAACAGTCCCTTTCTCTATTGCAACAAAAAGAATAAAATACCTAGGACTAAACCTACCTAAGGAGGTAAAAGACCTGTATGCAGAAAACTATAAGACACTGATGAAAGAAATTAAAGATGATACCAACCGATGGAGAGATATACCATGTTTTTGGATTGGAAGAATAACTATTGTGAAAATGACTGTACTACCCAAAGCAGTCTACATATTCAAGGCAATCCCTATCAAAGTACAAATGGCATTTTTCACATAACTAGAACAAAAAATCTTAAAATTTGTATGGAGACACAAAAGACTCCAAGGAGCCAAAGCAATCTTGAGGGAAAAAAATGGAGCTGGAGGAATCAGACTCCCTGACTTCAGACTATACTACAAAGCTACAGTAATCAAGACAATATGGTACTGGCAGAAAAACAGAAATATAGATCAATGGAACAGGATAGAAAGCCCAGAGATAGACCCACGCACCTATGGTCAACTAACTAATCTATGACAAAAGAGGTAAGGATATACAATGGCGAGAAGACAGCCTCTTCAATAAGTGGTGCTCAGATAACTGGACAGTTACATGTAAAAGAATGAAATTAGAACACTCCCTAACACCATGCACAAAAATAAACTCAAAATGGATTAGAGACCTAAATGTAAGGCCAGACACTATAAAACTCTTAGAGGAAAACATAGGAACAACACTCTTTGACATAAATTACAGGAAGATCTTTTATAACCCACCTCCTAGAGTAATGGAAATAAAAACGAAAATAAACAAATGGGACCTAATGAAACTTAAACGGTTTTGCACAGCAAAGGAAACCATAAACAAGACAAAAAGACAACCCTCAGAATGGGAGAAGATCTTTGCAAACCAATCAACGGACAAAGGATTATCTCCAAAGTATATAAACAGCTCATGCAGCTCAATATTAAAAAAAACAAACAACCCAATCAACAAATGGGGAGAGACCTAAATAGACATTTCTCCAAAGAAGACATACAGATGGCCAAGAAGCACATGAAAAGCTGCTCAACATCACTAATTATTAGAGAAATGCAAACCAAAACTGCAATGAGGTATCACCTCACACCAGTTAGAATGGGTATCATCAGAAAACCTACAAAGAACAAATGCAGGAGAGGGTGTGGAGAAAAGGGAACCCTCTTGCACTGTTGGTGGGAATGTAAATTGGTACAGCCACTATGGAGAACAATATGGAGGTTCCTTAAAAAACTAAAAATAGAACTACCATTCGACCCAGCCACTACTGGGCATATGACCCGAGAAAACCATAATTCAAAAGGACACATGTACCACAATGTTCACTGCAGCTCTATTTACAATAGCCAGGACATGCAAGCAACCTAAGTGTCCATCGACAGACGAAGACAATGGAATATTACTCAACCATAAAAAGAAACGAAACTGGGTCATTTGTAGAGACGTGGATGGACCTAGAGACAGAGTGAAGTAAGTCAGAAAGAGAAGAACAAATATCGTATACTAAGGCATATATGTGGAATCTAGACAAACGGTACAGATGAACCAGTTTGCAAGGCAGAAATAGAGACACAGATGTAGAGAACAAATGTATGGACACCAAAGGGGGAAAGGGGGTGGTGGGATGAACTGGGAGATTGGCATTGACATGTATACAGTGATATGTATAAAATGGATGACTAATAAGAACCTGCTGTATAAAAAAAAAAGTAAAATTCAAAACAAACAAAAGAGAAAAATACCGTACGCTAACACACATATATGGAATCTGAAAAAAAACGGTTCTGAAGAACCTAGGGGCAGGACAGGAATAAAGACACAGATGTAGAGAATGGACTCAAGGACACAGGGAAGGGGAAGGGGAAGCTGGGACGAAGTGAGAGAGTGGCATGGACATATATACACTACCAAACGTAAAACAGATAGCTAGTGGGAAGCAGCCGCATAGCACAGGGAGATCAGCTCGGTGCTTTGTGACCACCTAGAGGGGTGGGATAGGGAGGGTGGGAGGGAGACGCAAGAGGGAGGAGATATGGGGACATATGTATACATATAGCTGATTCACTTTGTTATACAGCAGAAACTAACACACCCTTGTAAAGCAATTATACTCCAATAAAGGTGTTTTTAAAAAAAGATACATGTATATGTATAACTGAATCACTTTGCTGTACACCTGAAACTAACACAATATTGTATATCAACTCTCCTCCAATATAAAATAAAAATTAAAGTAACAAAGTGGTCATTGAATTTGAATTTCCATGGTTCTTTCTTAAATCTCTGCGGCTTTTTCTAGGTTACCAGTCTTCCCCATTAGTATTTTCACTGCTACACATGACCATATCTCCCACCACAGCCTTCACGCATCTTCCGCCCATGTCCACCCCCCAAGCCTGTCACTGCATTCTCCCTGTAGATGGACGAATCATGAGAAAACACCCACTCTCCTTAACTTTTCTCTCCTGTTATTTAGGAGACATTTGGCTGGACCCAAACCCCACTGCGGGGCTCTCTCCAGCCCACCAAAGAAGGAAACAAACATCCTCTGTCCTCCTTCCCCTCTGGGAGCACTCTCAGATCGCCCCCCCCCTTGATCCCTAAGACTCTCCCCAAAGTCTTACAGACTTTATGTCTCACTTCTCCACTTGAGCCCATAAACATTCTTCCTTCCACTTCTGCACCCCCTCATCACACTGAAGCGTTTTGGCTTTTGTTCTGTCTTCTGTCAACATTGAAACATCATAAGCTGTTTATTCGCTGGTCCTCATTTTCCTAAACTCTACTGTATTTTGTACTATCGGCCAGTTTCCTTGACTCCTCTCTCCCGTCCTTGGCGTCCTCACCCTCTACCTGCCTTAAGCCTCCTCCTTTCTTTCTCTCTCCTTCCCTCCCTCCCTCCCTCTCATTTCTCTCTGCTTCTTTTCCTCCCCTTCTCCCCGCTTTGTTTCCTTCCCTGTTTCCCTGCATGGACTCGTCTTCCTGGTTCCGGACCACAAAGGTGGGACTGCCTTTTCCTTCCACTTTGGGGTTCCCTGTCCAGCAGCTCCACTCCTGTCCCTGTCTGCCACACACCACGAGGGCTCAGATGTACGTCCGGGCCAAGGATCCGATTTAAAAGCAGATCCTGGATTTTTCACAGACTTAAGGCCATCTAGCCCTAAGTTATTCATTAAAAGGAAGGTGGGGAAAAGGAAATAGCAAGTCACACATTACACAGAAACTATAATATCCACCATTGTCCCTTGTTTTTCAGGCCCACGGAGCCGGAGCAGTTCTTTCCGCTGCCAAAGCTCCAGCAACAACACGTGAAAGCTACCAGTACGGTGTGATGCAACCAATTTTCAGAACTTAGAAAGGCTCATTGATTTTTACTGCAGTCTCTTACACAATCCACTCCCTCTCAGGCCAAGCAAGCCACCCCTGATGGAGAGAAGTTACAGGATGAATAAATGTTATGGTATCGACATCGAAATTATTTACTTTCCTTTCCTCACTTCAATTTCCAAATTTATTTCTGCCTTCCTCCCGCTAGCTATCACCAACAACGTGCAGGACCACGCACCCCCTGCCCATCCCCCCCTTTATTGGACAACTGTGGCACAGCCCTCATGCCAATGTTAGGGGAGGTCAATTAATATTCTAACGCAATAAAGCAACTCTCTAAAGTAAGACAACTTGGGAAAGGATTTTTTACCTACACCTCAAGCAAGAGGAATGAATGTCACAGTAGGTTGATATAATAGCGGTTTTACTACATCAGCGGCAGAGTTACAGTAACCGTAAATCAGAACTTTGGTTGGCTTTCTACTTTACATACTTATAATTATGAGTCCACTCTTGCTATCCAGAACAATTATTTTACAATTAGTTGGGCCATGTCTGAGCCCAGAAGGAAAACTTCAATTTCAGTCTTCTTATTTTCCTTGAATAGAACCCAGTGCTACCAAAACTCAGGTCAATTCAACTTTTCACACAAGGGTTTCTCACCGTTGTCTGAAGCTGAACCAATATAAATGTAAATGCTCAGAATTTTAAGTACTTTTTCAAGCTGCCATATAAAATAGCAATAATGGGTCTCCAGGCACCAAAGAAAAACAAACACACAAACAAACCAAAAAACTAAGCTTGTAACTTCATTTTCAAGGTGGAACATGGTCAGAGCCTATAAAACCTAACACCTAACCCTGAATTTGGACTGCAAATCTATCACTGAAACATCTAGTAAATGACTCAATTTGTTTACACAGCTCTGTACCTTTTTACGGCCTTTCCATAAAGAAGTCGTTACATCCTTTCCCTTTATTTTGTTTAAGAGTGTTTGAATGAACCTCCAAACCACAAGCCAGTTAAACGAGCTCTCCTTAGATGGACGTGGTCTCATATAATTCACCACTACCGGGGAAATTTTCAAAACAGTGTTTGTAGTTTGGAAACACCACCCACTCCCACACTCTCGAAGTACTTCCTGTGCTTTATGCAGTTTTAAACATCCAGCAGATATATTAAATAAGTCCTCCTTTTCCATTTTTCCAAGTAAAAAGTGTGGCATTTGCACTTCTTCCAGAAGATGTGCACCTCTGAGTGTTTTGCTATAGGGTAGTTTGGCTGTCTGGAAATGACGGCAAAGGAAGATCGCAAGGAAATGTGGGGTCCAGACACCTTAATTGATTTCCGAGGACGTAAATGTTAGTTCGCAAAGGAAACCATCCTAAAGCAGTTAGCTTAATGGGGTGCCCAACCGGTGCCCAGCAAAAGTTATCAGTACGGGACTTCCCTGGTGGCTCAGTGGTTAAGAATCCGCCTGCCAAGGCAGGGGACACGGGTTCGAGCCCTGGTCCGGGAAGATCCCACATGCCGTGGAGCAATTAAGCCCGTGCACCACAACTACTGAGCCCGCGAGCCACAGCTACTGAGCCCACGCACCACAACTACTGAAGCCTGCACTCTAGAGCCCGTGCTCCGCAACAAGAGAAGCCACCACGATGAGAAGCCCGCGCACCACAACGCAGAGTAGCCCCCGCTCGCCGCAACCAGAGAAAGCCGGCGTGCAGCAGTGAAGACCCAACACAGCCAATCAAAAGTTATCAGTACAGATTAAAGATAAATTTTCTACCATGACAAAACAGGTCCTTTCTTAAAACAAACACACAGATTATTTAATTCTTAATTTTACATTCTTAATCATGCCTGTAAACACCAAGCCTGTTAATTTTCTCAAGAAAACAGAGGTCAGAACCACTTTTTCAAGGGTTACCATTTATCAATGAGGTATCTAGAGTCAACATCCTGGCCAGATTTTGACCAGGAACACCTGCTAGTTTTTGATTGTGGATTTTTCTACAGCCAGACAGTTTTGCGACTAACACAAAATACAGATACAACCGAGGCCATACACATCTCTAATATATAGGAAACTGCATCTGAAACTGTAAAAACATAGTACGCTATGAGATCTAGTCACCTGTATCACAGAGGCCGTCCACTGTCATGTGGACCGCCAGAAACAGAGTGTAGTTTAGTTTAGAGGTAAAAGTAAAGCGAGTCACGAAACATACGCATTGAGACATTGCTGCTTATCTAACAGGAAGCCTCCCCAATACCTTTTATTACCCACAACATAACCCTACTACCATCAGGGGAGACCCGCCTCCAGGACACCCCATCTCTGGCCCTCGATGTGCTCTAGCTAATTCGGTTTCTCGTTTTTATGGTGTTCAGTCTCCTTTGAATGGCTAAGCAGATGGCAAGTCACACTCTAGTAAGAAGGAGTCTAGTCTATTTCCAAAGAAAAACATGAACATGCTGGAAGCTACTGTGTTCTTCCTGTGTTCTTAAACCATTTGCACCCTACCACCACCATGCCTCAGGTTTAAAGTCAGATACATCAGAAATGAACCCTGCGGGTTCCCCTTTTTTCCAAACCCAGGAAGACATTTCCAGTAAGGAACTGAATACTTTTTTGTTCTCATCTCATCTCATCACATTTTAAGCAAACATTCCTTCTTCATACATGGATTTTAAACATCACCTGTTGCCACAGAAAAAGACATTATAACGCTTTAATGACTCCCAATTTGCATTTCTCATCACCTCAGCCTATGACTGTGTGTGGCAAATACAGGAAACAAGCTGTGATTCATTCCTCAGTTGGGAAAAAAAAAAGATAAATAGTAGGACTCTTTAAAAGACAGATGTCCTTATAAACACCCAGCAAAAACAACTGCTAGAAACAACACAAGGTGAGCCCCTCGCAAGCCCAGCTTCTGTTGTTCATGGTTCCTGATCTCTGCAGTGACTCTCAAGGCAGGTGCAGGAGCCAGCTGGGCAGTGGAGCACAGAAGCCCATCCCCATCTGGCAAACGCTGAGAAGCTTAAAATAGTACGCACTCACGAACAAGGCTTCCCTGGAATGCAAATGGCCTGCCTTCAAACAAAATAGCATGGCATCCACATCACATCGAATGCATTCATTTCAAATCCTTAAATACCTCAAAATATTTCTAGCATTGGGTCCAGGGAACCAGGACGAACCTCCCCAGAGGTTACTCAATGCAAACTAACCTCACAGGAATTAATTTTCCAGGAAATTCAACATCCTTTCCCTTAAAAGTACAAAGGCCGTTTTCCTCGCTCCTTGCAAGGGAATAGCTTCATCACACTGATTCTACGTGCGCTGCCCCTTTATCACATCCTGTCCCACACCCGGCCTCCTTCTGCATGCCATCCGTTTTGTGAATGAAGTGTGAAATTAGCACTTTGTTTACATAAAGCAGGCAGCAGAGAGGGCATGGACACAGGCTTAGCTTATCCGAGTGTCACTGAGGCTGTGCGGCCTGCACTCGGACCCGTTCAGAACCTCCCAAGAAAACCCCAATAAGCCCTTAGCCGCTCACACCGAAGTGGAACTGCTACCTGCCTGCCTAGAAAGCAACTGGAAAGAAAAGGTTTGACTCAACCTTAAACATGAAGACAACCTTTCCTTTTTTTGAATTAAAGCTGATTTACAATGTTGTGTTAGTTTCAATTGTACAGCAAAGTCATTCAGTTATACATACATATGTATTCCTTTACAGATTCTTTTCCCATATAGGTCATTACAAGATGTTGAGTAGCGTTGCCTGTGCTCTACAGTCGGTCCTTGCTGGTTATCCATTTTATATATAGTGGTGTGTATCTGTTAATCCCAAACTCCTAATTTACCCCTCCTCCACTTTCCCCCTTGGTAACCTTCAGCTGTTTTTCTATGTCTGTGAGTCTGAGTCTGTTTTGTAAGTAAGTTCACCTCTATCGTTTTTTACATGGAATCAATAGATTCCACATATAAGTGATACCCATGATATTTGTCTTTCTGTGTCTGACTTCACTCTGTATGACAGACTCCAGCTCCATCCATGTCACTGCAAATGGCATTATTTCATTCTTTTTTATGGCTCGGTAATATTCCATTGTATATATGCACCACATCTTCTTTATCCATTCACCTGTCGATGGACGTTTAGGTTGCTTCCATGTCCTGGCTATTGTAAATAGAGCTGCAATGAACATTGTGAATTATGTTTTAAATTAAGTAATTTTATTATAAAGATTACTCTTTTTGAATTATGGTTTTCTCAGGGTATATGCCCAGGAGTGGGATTGCTGGGTCACATGGTAGCTCTATTTTTAGTTGTTTAAGGAACCTCCATACTGTTCTCCATAGTGGCTGCGTCAATTTACATTCCTAGCAGCAGTGCAAGAGGGTGCCCTTTTCTTCACACCCTCTCCAGCATTTCTTGTTTGCAGAGTAAAGACAACCTTCTCCTGGATCCTGCTTCTGAGCTGCCCTGCACACAGCACCAGGGCCTTACATCTCCCCTGCCTCTGTTCATCCTCAACCCCAGACTTGCTTCCATCCTGGGCTGCAGGCTGTCCCCTCGGCCTAGAACACTTTCCTCTTCTCCCTTCTCAAGCCCACTTCAAAGTATGTCATCTCCCCCGTGGGAGCTTTTCTCCATGCACTTCTCTTCCGCGCGGAATCCACCACCTGGTCCATCACCAGAGGATCCGGGGGGTCACGGTAAAGCCCTCTGCGTTCCCACAGCTCCTGGAGCCCAGAACCAACAGACCTGGAGATAAACTCCAGAGCTGCCATCCTCCTCGGACAGCGCTTCGCAAGGGCAAGGGCTGCATCTCCTTCTCTGCGTACCCGGCACCTCGGGCAGAGCTTAGCACAGAGCACAAGCTCATAAACTGCTGTTTAAAAACAATGTTCTAATAAAACGTTAGACCATTAACTCATGACGGGGGAGGCGCGTGGCTGAGTCCTGGCTTGTAGTCAGAGCCAGGTCCAAACGTTCACCAGCTGCGCGACCTTGGCTACTTGGCCAGCCTGGCCTCGGTGTTCCTCCCAATAGCGCACGGTGGTGGGGGGGGCGGGGGGTCACAGAGATGAACTGTGGACTGTCTGCAAACACTGAGCACCAGCGCCGCACCCAGCGGGCTCTCGGGGAGTCATCATCAACATCACAAGACCAGAGACCCACCAGGGACCCTTTGGTCCCACTGAGTCGCCCCCCGTGGCGGCATCCAAATACTGCCCTTCCCGGGAGCGCGTCCCGGCTTCTCATCAGCGCGCAGCGTATACAGGTGCAACGCAAAGCCGCGTCCTTGCGCTGGCTACCATCGACGGGCCTCGTTCTGTCTGGGGATGGTGTTTTCTCTCAAAGAGCCAGACACCCGCTTTGCCTGCCGCCCCCAGACACTGCAACAACCCGACACACCATCCCTTAATTGAGAGATGGTTCAACTACCCTTCAATGGGGAAAATGCCAAATCCGAAAAAAAAAAAAAAAAAAAAATCACAGTTTGAAAATAAAAAGGAATTAAGCCTAACACCACGAAAGCTAAATTAGTGAAGCTAGCCTGGCAAAGATGGTTTGGCTTTGCACCAAGGCAGATGTCCAAGGGGGGAGGCTGCCCCCTCACCAGGGGACTGGGAACAACCACTTGAAGGTGGGGCAGAGAGCCCGACGTGAAGGCAGATGGCAGATAAGAGGGGCTGAACTCCATCTGAAATGTATCCTCCCGACCTAAACCACAGAATGAGCTCATGCTACCAAAAACATCACGCTTACGAACTTGGCTTTAAGGATAAACGTAATTAACATAACTCCTCTTTATAACTGTAGCTCATTTGTTCTCAGATTCTGAACTCTGTAAACAAAATTTTTTTACAAAGGTAAATGAATTCTGTTTTAGGCAAGCTGTTCGAGTCCACAGCTACGAGTTTATCTCCTTGATGCTCTTGATTTAAGAGCAGTCTGAACCTCTGAATAGAATGCCCTGTATAATATAGGGTAAATAAAGGCTAAAGTCACTCATTACATCCATTGCAAAAGAATAACAGGCTGTGCGTTCTAGAGCAAACTAAACCATGCTTATTTACTCACTTCTACGGCACTTCACCACTGAGACATCCTGCTAAATAAAATGTTCAAAATTGTTAAAAAAGAAAGAAAGAAACAAAGAAAAGAAAACCTCCCAGTGGAACCAAGCTTTCCCATGTCAACCTTCCCCCTCAGCATCAAGAAATATGGCAAAATATGCCAATCAACATTGTTCATCCACGGACCCGCTGGAAATTCGATCCCAGCCCATCACAGTAACAATTCTAAAGGAAGTATTTCAAGTCATTTGCCAAACTGGCGGATTTCTACCCCAACAGAGGTGTTACCGTAGACCTTGGCCAGAGTATCTGCTCTGCGTCGTTAATAGGATTATTCCGAGATTGTTGTCCTTAGCGTGCCCGTAAAGAATGTTTCAGGATCAAGGGAGCCCAAGCTGCCCTTACAACCCCCAAAGCACAAAACCTCCCAGAACGGTAAAGAAATGCATTTATGCCAAGTGTTGGAATTTTGAAACTAGAACGCCATTTGCCTCACTGGTTCCCATGGAAGGAAAACATATCAGCCCACAAGCCGTTGAACCCGGCTACCCTCCAGCGCGACCTTGACAAAGTCACCTCGGTGGTCTAGGCCTCACGGTACACATCGCTGTGGACGGACTCCTGGGACCCTTCCAGCCCTGACGGTCCACCTGCCAGAATTACTGCGGATTTCTATCCTGTGCACGTTCTCCGTGAGCCACAAGCAGAAGGTGGGAAGCACACTGATGCTGGAGTGTGTCAGCCATTCAACCTCACCATTCCGCGCAGTCCTGGGTCCAGATCACATGCGTGCGACCCAGCTGCAGCACTACAGAGGTGCACAGCCCCGTGGCACTTTTAAGACAGTAACTAGCACCGCTTCTAGAAAACCTACCCACCGGCTTGGTACACACGCTCCTGGTCACGTGGTACATTTACCAAGATGACAAAGTAGAACCCTCACTGGGGGCTCCCATCGCAACCAATAAACAAGCGCATCTTCCTTTGCAAAAAGTCAAGCAATGGTGAAAGTTCCAGTATCAGAAAGCCACCTTCCAAGACGGGCTGCTGTTCCAGGCAATACCAGAGTCCTGCTTAAGCAAGGCACCGCATCCAGAACCGTCTAACAAATATTTACTCTATGCCACCCTTCGTTCCAGGCGCTGGCGCACCCATAAAGGGCAAGTCTGACAGGGCCACGCTCTCAGGGACCTTACATTCTACAGGGGTGGCAGGGAGACAATAAATAAACCAATAAACAAGCAGAATATCACAGTGGTAAGTGCTATGCAGTGAATTTCCCTTGACGTGATAAACAGGGGTGGTTAATGAAAGCGGTTAGAAAAAAGACCTCGCAGAGAAGGTGGTCTCTTTAACCCAGATGGCAGGAAGGTGGTACCCAGGCCAAAGCAGCTGCCCGGTGTTGCCTGGGGAACCAGGAACAGGCACCTGAGGGCTGCAATCCCACGCCACGCGTGCCACGTCCCCTGCCGCGTCTCACCCCCAGGCCGCCACCCTTGACAGGCTCGAAGCAAAGAAGCTGCAGGAAGGAGGCTTGAAGGAGGCTGTACCCTTTCTTCTCTCCGGGTCCTTCAAGCTGCAGGTGGGTCGGGCCCGAGTGCCCAGCAATGGGGAGAAGAGACAGGAGTTTTAACTCCCCTGTGAACTAAGCTGTCCATAGCTGAAAGTGTCAAAAGGCTTAAGCATCAGTGTGGCAGGCGCAGGAGGGATCCATCAGGAAGGAGGCCAGCAGGGTTGGAGCAGTGTCCCCGATGTCCCCAGCTGTGCCGGGCATTAACGCTGTGGCTTCTGCTCAAAGATGCTCCATCTGTCCTGGAGGAGTGGCCAGGTTCCTTCTCAACCCACTGGCGATGTTTCAGTATTTCCACGATGGGTGTGGTCGTACCCCGTGCTTACCAGCCAAAAATCGACCACTAGACGTATCCTCAGGAGACAGAGAAGGGGGACGCGAGGGAAAAAAATCACAGGTGGAGGCAGTGGTAGAGAAAAATAATTCACAGAGACTGTTTAACCAACGAGCGTTCAGAAATTATATGGCGTCATACAGAGATATTCTGGCTACAGATAACACTTGCAAACAGAACCATCAGAGGCATCGAAAGCAGGCCAAGTAAATGAAGGGACTTTTATTACGACTTCTACCATGTTGGTTGATACAAACAGAAACCTCCCCTCTGCTCAGTGCTCTGGAACAGCCTAAATGGGAAAAGAATTTGAGAAAGAATAGATGTATGTATACGTACGACTGAATCCCTTTGCTGTGCACCTGAAACTAACACAACATTGTTAATCAACTATGCTCTGATATAAAATAAAATAAAATTTCTTAGAAGAAAAAGAAGCATCTAGGGAAATGTTTAGCAGCCTTGGGAACATTTCGGGGGGAAGGTGGACATTACAAATGCACTGATTCAATTATCTTTTATTTAACACACATCACATTATCGTTAGATTTCTATTTCTACAAAAAGTGTGCAAGTTTATAGATAGAACAATTTTTTGCACCAAAATGTTGAAAAGAAAACATGTAGTAGAAGAGAATGTCAAGAAGATATGTAAGGAATAAGTTTCAGGAAGGATGAACTAAGAATAAACCAAGCTAAGACGTTGGTGCCCGACACAGGGCACTACAAAATACACCAAGAAGGAAAGTGTAGAGTCGGCCCCCAGCATCTATTTACAACTATTCAACAAATGATATATAGTCCCTGAGGCTTCGTACAGACCTTTTTACTTTCTAATTACCTTTCAGAGGTAAACACCAAGTTTATAAGATTAAGGGTAGAAGGTAACAGCTGGGAGAAGAGGAAATGTCACCATAGAATAGAAGGGGGATTTTTTGTCACCTATGGTGAAAAGCAATATTCATCATTACGTAATGGTGCTTCGCTTCTCCAACTTCCTCAACTACCCCAAACAGAGCAGAGAACCAGGAGGAAGTTAAAAAACACAAAAAAACCCCTCTAGATAACAAAAATAAATGTCACAAAGGTCATGCACGACAACTTATAGACCAACAGGAAAGTCCCCTGGGTCCTCGGGCAGAGCTATGTACTCTTGGACACTATTCTAAAGGTTGTGGCGATCTGCCTTGCAGTCAAATACAGCTTTGAAGCTGCTACCTAGGGCAGAGGGGTGGGGAGTGGATATGGGCACACTGGCAATGGGAGGAGGGGTGAGCTGGCACTGAAAGAGACGCACTGAAAAGCCGTAAACACAAGGCACACGTACTGAGCGAGGCACCAGGGGACCATCTGTCCCCAAAGTAAATGGCCACACAGGCCACAGAAGCCCTTGAGGACAAGTGCGCAAACAATAAACGATGCTCAGTGGGAAAAGGGAAGGGGGAGGGGCAATCTGGGGTAGGGGATTAGAAGGTACGCTATTATTATGTTGAAAATAAGCTACGAGGATATATTACACCACACAGGAATGTAGCCGATATTTTACAGTAACTATAAACGGAGGATAACCTCTAACAATCATGGATCACTACATTGTACACCTGTAACTTACCTAACATTATACATCAACTGCACTTAAATTTTTTAAAATAACGTTCGTAAGGAAAACCCTAATCAACAGAGACATATCCCAAATCTACACTCACAACAGCTAATAGAACAGTCAGAAGCATGTTTCAGGGCTATGGGTAAATTAAAATCCCTCCCCAGGGACACAAGGTGGGTGAGGCCTCATCCCACCGACAACCCTGTGACTGGCGTCTACTGGGGCTAAACACACGCGGTAAACAAAGTAAGCTGTGTTCCGTTTCGCTGGAGACGCGCCTGATTCCCTCTGCTACAGCCCGGAAGCAGCATCCCAGAACGCGCCCATTTCCTGGGAGGAGTCCTCTCCTAAAAGGAGTGCATGCAGACCACACTCATTTCCCCATGGCCGTACAGCGCGTCCAGGCCAGAAACCCTACCTGCGTCGGCGTTCTCATCTTCCATCTCCCTCTCTACGTTAAATCTGGGGGCAGATCCTTGGTGGATATGTGAGACTTCATTGTCAGCAGTCAGATTAAGAATGAAAGACACAAAGGCGGGAGTTCCCTGTGGTCCAGCGGTTAGTTAGGGCTCCGCGCTTTCACTCATGGAGCCCAGGTTCAATGCTTGGTCTGGGAACTAAGCTCCCACAAGCTGCGCAGCGAGACCAAAAGAAAAAAAAAAAAAAAAAAGACACAAAGGCACCTCATAGTACTGGAGGATAAAATTATTTTTCCAGTAAAGTGGCAAGAACTGCAACAGAGTTTTGAGGAGAGAAACAACTAACTAAAACAGGGTAAGTGACACTGACCCCTCACACCTAATTTTGAAGTGCCTCCCTTGCCCCGGTCTAAATCCAAGTGCCCAGCATCGGTTAGAGCAATCAATTTCCATGTTTGACAGGGCTCAGGACACCCAGTTGATTTTGAAACTAAGCAGGCCTGGGGATCTGATGGAGTCAACCCCACAGGAGACTCTGGAATTCTCCAGGGAAGAGAGTAACCATCCATCGGGGAGGGGGGTGGTCAATGGTGGACAGAATGACCTCCGACTGTCACAACAGATCAATCTGGACATCTCACATTTAGCACTTGTGCGAAGACCTTTCTGAATATGACACAGTGCACAGACTGGGTGAATGGCGTTTTCCATGTGGTACCCTCAGGTGGGTCTGTACTGGGGGAATTAGACTCTCATCTACATTGAGAGAAGCAACAGGGCAATCAGAAACCAATCATAATTCAGTAAGAGGGCAAAAAAAAAAAAAAAATGCCCACATGACGGAATGGAAAAGTTGAAAGCCACAAAAAGAGGAGAAAGTTCCAGCAAAGCCGCTCACTTTCCTGGGGGATCTTCCTCAGCACCCACCTGTTACCCTCGCATCCTGGAACCTTCCATGCGCGGGAAGATAGCTCTACACCGCCCCCTAGCGCTGGCCGCCCCGCTTCTCAGGCTGAGCACGCAAGGTGAGCGGTTCCTCCACCTCCACTTACTTCCGGCTGCCAACCCTCCCAAAGGCTAAACATAGACCAGTCCTCTGCACACAGATTAGGAAACCACCCGGCTATTTTTAGCATCATGCATCTTAGGAATGGAAATGGCCCAGCCTCTGACGGCAACACAATGTGTGTGGCCTGGCTTCACGAACACACTTCTCAGGAGGGGGGTGAATCGACCCCGGAAAGTGGCCAAAGACCCCGGTGAAAGTTCTGGGCCTCGTTACAAAGCGACGATGGCACGTGGACCACAAGAAAGAAAGGCAAGGAGAGGACAATGACAAGTACAAGTCGCGAAGGGACTCGGGAAGATGAGAGATGCCAGGACAGGCCTGATAAGTAAGTCAGAGCATTAGGAGAAAGGACTTGGGATGGAAAAAGTTTAAAAAAAAAACAGAAGCCAGGAGCCAGGGATACGGTGCATGGTCATTTGGGGAAACCTGGTCCAGTCAGAAGCGATATTTTGAACTGGGCATTTATTTTACGTGATAAAGAACAGAGGTTGGTCTGATCCGTCTCCTGCCAGGGTACAAGTGGCGCTGTGGCTTCTTTGATCCCCCCCTCGCCCCCCCCCCGCCCTGTCCCCGCGCCCCCGGCCCTCTGCAGTCCCCGTGATTGGCCGTGGATCCCTTTGATCAGCAGCTCAAGCAGCCTGCAGGTGCCCCGTCCCATCGCATCACCAAGTCCCATCGCATCACCAAGTCCCATCGCATCACCAAGTCCCATGGCATCACCAAGTCGGAAGAAGCAACCACAGTACCATCCGCTGATAAATGTGATTGCCTTGTCTTGCTGCCCAAACAGCGAGTACAGATAACGGCTACAAAGGTCCCAGGAATCCTTATTTTCTCTCTTTTTGGACTCTAGAACTTTCTGTGCTTTCTTAAAGGTGAACACTCTGGAGCGTTTCAATCCAAACTTGAAGCTCTGAGACACCCCCCCCCCCAAAACCTACAGAAAAAGTTGCTTGTGACTTAAAAACACAGTTCAGGGCATCCTGATCTCCGGCACACGCGGCTCACGTTCGCTTCGCACGGTTCATGAAGTGACAGCCTTCTTGCATTCTGAACAGATGGCATACAAAGCAGTAAAAACATGTACATTTCTTTTCAAATAACACCGAGAGCCGCCACTTGTAAACAGGGTGTTTACTATTCTAATTTTGGACAGCCTGCATGGCATTGCGGTTTCATGTACAGTATAAAATTTCTATTTACAAAGTAGTCTCAAAGATGACTTCATAATGTTAGATCAAGAGCAAAAGGGTTTAGAAAGTGAATGATGTAAATCATATGGGGTTCAGAGGCTAAGCAAATTACACACCCTGAAGCAGCCCTGGCTTTATGAAAGGAGCCTTTCTCCGGCTCTGTGCGATCCCAGCCCAAGGGAACTTGCATCTGAGAGTTTTCTAAACATTTCAGGTACACTTGAAAGGTGAAAGTAATTCTCATTTCCTATGCAGGATTAAGTCGTTTCCAGCACACACAAACTAGCAGTCACTCACCATCGCATAGAAAAACACACCACCAGAAAGGTAAGGGCTTCAGGAGTACAAAGGCACATTAAAAAAATAATAATAAAAAATAAAAAAAGAGCACAAGAGAAATACACTTTTTTAATTCCCCCCAGCACACGTCCACGGGGCCCCTCGACCTCTTGGCTTGCTATCTACTTACTGATTAATTGATGCCTTTCCACCGCGAGCGCTTCAATTAATGCGGCTGACACACGTCCTGGGACACCCCTCCCCAGGGCAAAAAGCTCGGAGGAGAGTCACACATGCCAGGACGCGTTCGTGTCGGACTCGGGTCTAGAGGCAGTTCTCGAACTTAGGACTCCGGCGACGAGAGGTCTTGCAAGCGCGCTGGCCCTGACGCCCCCCAGGGCTCCCAGCATGTCCGCGCTGCGGCGGCGCCTGCGGGGACACTCAGGCTGCCCCGCTGGAGCCCGGCGGCCGCTGCCCCAGCCGCAGGCTGCGAGGAAGCTCCGCGAACGCGGCGCGGGGGCCGGGGTGCGTCCCGCCCGGGCGCGCCGGGCGGCGCGGGCGGCGCGGCAGGGGACGGAGCGGGGGCACTCACCGTTCTGCTCCTTGGTGCTGGCGAGCTGGAGCTTGCTGCTCAGGCTGGACTCAGCCCGGGTCCCGGGTCTCTGGCCGGCCAGGGCGGATGTCAGCAGCAGGAGCCCGAAGAGGAGCATTGGGCTGAGCGGGCGGGCGCGCGGGCGGCGGGCACTGGGGCGGCGGGGCTGCGGGCCGGGCTCAGCGCCGCCGAGCCCCGCGGGCTCCTTCCCACATCCTCCCATCCAAGGCTTTCTCCGAGGGCCCTCTTCGGCGTCTCCAGTTTGCGCCGAGGATCAAAGCAGAACCTGGACCTGAACCAGTTCCCCGAGGTCTGAACAGATCCTGCGCCGCGCCGCGGCGGCGGGGGGGGGTGGGGGGGGATGGGGGCGAAGGCGAGGGGGAGGGGGGGACGCGGGGGCCGCGCGCGCCGCCGAGGAGTCCCCGGCCAGGGCCCCGAGCACCTGTCAGCCGGCCGACGGCCCGGCGGCGGGTCGGGGGTCGCGCGGGGCCGGCCTGCAGCCCGCGGGGCGGCCGGCACCTTCCAAGCGATCACAGAGCTGCCGGTCGGGGCGCTCTCCGGGCGCCGCGGCCGCCCCGCCCCCAGCTCGAGGGGGAGGGGAGGCCCAGGCGCGGGCGCGGCGCCGGGGCCGGGGGGTGTCCCGAGCGGGGCCGGGGTCCCGGCCAAGGCCGCCCAGGGCCGGGCGCACGGAGGCCGCGGGACGCGCTGCCCGCCCGGCGCGCGCGGCGCGGATCGAGCACCTGGAGGCGGTCCCGCGCGCCCGCCCTGCGCAGCGCCGGAGGTCGGGCAGGGGTCGCGCGGGGGCCGCTCGGGCGTCCCTCCCCAGCGCTCGGGCGGCGCGGCGAGCGGGCCCCGGGCGCGGAGCAGGCCGGCGCGGACCTCGCGTGTCCCCTCCCCTTCCCCACCTTCCCGGCGCCGGGGGGGTGGCCGGGGTCCCGCGCGCCCGGGCGGTCCGGCAGGTGCCGGCGCGCGCGCGCGCGCGCGGGGTGCCGCGGGGCCCCGGCGGGGGGATGCGGCCCGGGTTCCCCGGGCGCCACGCGACGAGCCGGCTGGGCGCGGCGGCGCTGCCCGAGCCGGGGGACGAGGAAAGAACTTCCTGCGCCTCCCCGCCTCCGCGCGGCCCTCCCCCCCCCCCCCCACCCCGGGCCGGGGCTCCTCGTTCCTTCCCGAGGGCATCCCCGTCCCCAGAGGGCCGGGCTGCGACCCTCGGCCAGGCTTTCTGCGCCCGAGGAAGAAGGGAAGCCGGAACGCAGGGAGGTCTTTGCCTCCAGCTTCCAGCCCTCTGAAGCAGGGAGTGGAAAAAAGTAAAAGTAAAGACAAATGGCCGGGATAGAACACCATTTATTCCTTTAACAAACACTGTAGGGACCGAATGCCTCCTGAGTCGGGCACTGTTCTAAAGCTGCAGACATGCAACCAGGCAAAAGTCTCTGACCTCGTGAAGCCTGCCTCAAATTAGTTGTCAAGCAAGTGCCAGGGCAGGCAAAGCACAAAGAGCGCCCACCTCCTGTCAAAGAACCGAGGCGAACGACAGGACCAGGTAAGGCCGGGTGAAGGATGGAGCCCGAGGGGCGAGCTGAAATACGGGCATACTTTCAGGGCTCCCGCCGAAGGAGCCAGCTGCCCTTCCCGGCCCGGCTAGGCCCTCGGTGAGTACGGAGGGGAGCCGCCCTGGGAAAGGTCCAGGGACACCTGGGCGGGGACACCCCCACCGTGGACCCAACTAGGGGCGGAGCCTTCCCGCTGAACGTGGTAAGCCCCCTTCCTCTGCTCGGATGCCCACCGAGCCCAGCCAACTTCACCTCTCTGCTTGTAACATCTTAGTTCTCTTCTCTTTTTTCCCCTCTTAAAATTCTTCGAGGCTCAATTCCCCTTTGAGGCCTTTGCTCACCTCTCCCATGGGTTCATTCTTGCTGCTTCCCCACTTCTGTCTTCAGAGGGCAGGATGTTAAGGCCGATAAGGAAAGCCCAGTCTCTGACGGTGAAGACGCCGCAGTGTAGCAGACACAGGCCTTGGTAGTGTCTTCACTTGAGCAGCCCCTCAAGGCCAGTGTGAATCCATATTTGCGCAGTGGATCTGGGGGAGAGTTCCCTGTTTTAATAGCTTAAGGAGATTCGGTATGTAGAAGACATGCTTTATGAACACACTCTAATCTATTTGTCTTGAAACCAATCACTTCCCGGTTTTTCGAATTCGGTACTTTTAATTTCCTTATCAGGATTTTTCTAAATGACGCTGTTATATGTCTATATCGTTGAGTTTGATGACCACCCACGTAGCGTGTGTGTATGTGTGTGTGTACAGATTTAATCCATTTGCTCTCACGAGATTATAAGGGTGATGACTACCCTTTCTTT
The DNA here is from genome assembly GCF_963924675.1 of Phocoena phocoena. Taxonomy (NCBI): domain Eukaryota; kingdom Metazoa; phylum Chordata; class Mammalia; order Artiodactyla; family Phocoenidae; genus Phocoena; species Phocoena phocoena. Next base: position 1,367,680 of record NC_089223.1, read on the forward strand.
TGTATCCTTTCATATTGGCTAGAAGAGTGCCTGGCCCAGGGAGCTCATAAAGAAACACTCGTGACTGAAACTGACAGGTTTCTTGATTGGAGTCACTTACGTTCGCCCTGGACTTTCAGCATGGAGGTTGTATTTGAAAAGTTACACACGATCTAGAATACTCCTCCACCTCTGCGTTTCACCTCATCCATAGTCTACAGATTGCTTTGGCACTGGCCTTATAAATAAAGCCAGCCGGGTGCTCCTGCAGGACTCCAGAGCAAATCCGCCCACATCTCCATTGCCTGGGTTCCCTTCCGTGGCCTTGCACTAGTGTCTCTTGAACTGCCCTTGGCCTTGGCAAGGTTGATTGTTTTAACACTGTATCGTCCTCTGCTCCATTCTGCTTATAAACCCTTCCTAGGAAAGTGGGATCCTTGCATCGAAAGTAAATTTTATATAACCCGGAGTCTGCACAGTTACTAAACAATAGATTCTGAATGAATATGGCTTTGTTTTGGCCTAAAGCATTTTCCTTGAGGAAAGGCATCTGTTCCGCCCACCAGGAGAAAATAATTGGGAACATTCTTTGTGGTTTTCGTGTTTTCTTAAACCTTCGGCAGGCGTGCCCACTCCGGCTGAATATGTGTGGAGTGCCACCTACAAATGCCTGATCAGGAACATGCCGGAAGGTACTCAGTTATTAGCAATGATCATTTTTGGGGGGAGGGAAGGGTGGGTATCGCTATTAACTTTTTTTTTTTGGAATGAAATAAGATTTAAAGCCAACTATCCATTCAACTAATCACTTACCACTCAGGAGGGCAGGAGCCATGGGGCCGTATATTTTGCCCAGAAAATCAAATATTACAAGTTTTCTTGCTCTTCTTCTGATCCAGTCCTGACACACACGCGCGCGCACACACATGCGCACACACGCGCACACACACACACACACACACACACACACACAGGGACACGTGCAAAACGATTTTGACTTTTCCCAGAACTTTTCAGTATTTTAGTGGCAGATGAGTGAGTAGGAGTTTCTGAAGTTCAGACTGCTATGAACTGAAGCGTCCACTACTTTCTAGAATGACTAGCAATACTTCTTTTTTCTTTTTTTTAATAAATTTATTTATTTATTTTGGGCCACATTGGGTTTTCGTTGCTGCACGCAGGCTTCTCACTGCGGTGGCTTCTCTTGTTGTGGAGAATGGGCTCTAGGTGCACGGGCTTCAGTGCCTGTGGCTCACGGGCTCTAGAGCACAGGCTCAGTAGTTGTGGTGCATGGGCTTAGTTGCTCCGTGGCATGTGGGATCTTCCAGGACCAGGGCTCAAACCCATGTCCCCTGCATTGTCAGGTGGATTCTTAACCACTGCGCCACCAGGGAAGCCCAGCAACACTTCTATACACATTTAAATGAGGCTGGGAGCTGGGGCTGTCGTTAGTAAGCAAAGTGAATGCCCACAGATCACAGCAGGAATAAAGACTGTTCTGGGGGAAAGAAGAAGTACAGTAAAATCTCTCTCAGAATCATGCTTTTCTTTCTCCAGTCTCTCCAGTTACCCCGAGAAACACATGACCTCGCTCTCTTCAGACATCTCAGGATATATTAATACTCTGTTTTTCCACCCTAAAAACAGAAAATACACTCTTCCTTATATTTTGTTTATCTAGATCAGTCACCCCTTACCTCCCCACGTGCAGCTGGAATCAGAAAGCCTTGCCTGCCGAGGCAAACGGTAGAGGCTTGTGTAGGGGCCCGCTCTCAGAGGAGCAGATGTACTTTCTCATTGTGGCCTTTTGAGGGAGGGGAGTCCAGAGGTGGGAAGCTAAAGGTGTGTGGCCCAGAGAAACGGGAGATAAGGACAGGCCTTGAGGTGGCTTTGCCCATTGAACTCAAGCTGCTCTTTCCTTCCGGAAATCACGGTTGAGTGTGCAAAGGTTTTTTGTCAAAATCTCAGAAGTGTTTGTCTGACTCAGAACCCAGAGCGTGTAAGGAGCCAGAAACAGCCCCAAAGAAAGAGGAGCCCTGGCCAACTCAGAGCCACCACAGCGAAAGATTGTTTCACCGGGAGACGGGAGACCCCGGACTTAGGCTGGCTTCACGGCTAGCAAACAGCACAACCTGGGTCTAGAATCCTCTCTGCCCCTTTTCCTTACAGGAGACGTTTACACTGGAGTCTGTCTCCAGTGTATATGGAGAATTGAGAATTCTTAGAATTCTTCCATTCTCTAAGCTAGTGATGCCAATTCTTTTTCAACTTAATCGTGCTTCTGTGATGATACAGGACTAGGACCAATTTCCTGGCCTCAACTCAGAGGTGCCTGGAGGCTGGCAACAGGGGATGAGTAGGTGCTCCTCCCCAAGTCCATCCAGTCACGGTAGTTCTCTTTCACCTGTTACGATCCTGGTTGGGAAAGAGAAATTCTACTGATAACCAGAAAGAAAGGGAGAAAAAAGAGTTTGGAAACCACTGACTAAGGCAAGTGTCAGGAATTGTATTGAATTCAGGAAAACAATAAGTTACGCGTGGGTAGCCACCTTTTCATGTTTAATACCTGTTTGGTATCATCAAAAGATGCCAGGTGTGGTTCCGAGGTAAAGAAAAATAGTACAGTACATAAGTGAGCTGTACATCGTAAGGAAATTCTGTCGTCATTAGCCAAGCACGGACATCCGATCTGCTGTTCCACAGAGTCCCACGGGTGGCATCCGGAACAATCTTGAGATCGGGATGCCCCCTGAAAATTCGGACAACCACCAAACACTGTGTTTGATCATATCCCGTGGTCAATAAATGTCCTTTTTCTCTCCCCCGAAATCGTGTAGGCTCTGAAGGCTTCTGTCCACGTGGTGAGAAATCGTAGTAAAGAACTCAAGACACGGCCACGGATCTTCCTTTCTCAGACAGTGAGCCCCTTCTTTCAGAGGTCATGAGAGAAGGACCCTCTCGCTTTGTGATCATTGTCTCAAGGGCAGTCTTTCCTTGGCTGTCAGCCTTCGTGTAAGGGGCCCAGAGCCTAGTATACAGCTTCACGAATGTGAAAAGAGTGCCGCTTGTTAGCAGGCAGAGACAGAGAGCTTAACTCATCTTACATCAAGGATCCCTCGATTGCTTTTGAAGTTCAGGATAGTTCAAAGAGTTGTCAGAACCCTTTTCTACTGTGATTACTGCTCTCAGCCGTCTGTCATCTTTATGGTCAGAAAAGTGCCTGCCCTCGTCTATCCTAAAACAGCCTTGCGACATCCTAAGGCATCGTTTTATTTTCCCAAATTTTATTTCTAGGGGCACAGTTGGCTTTGATGCTTTCCCCATCTTCCCGGACCACAGTCTGTCCTTGCTCATTGTCTGGATTATCTTTTACTGGTGCTTCGTGAAATTAGGAGGGTAAAAAGCATGCCTTTCTCTGCAGATTGCTAGTTAAACAGAAAGGCAACCAGGGCAAGTAAAAGTGAGGGGAGAATCATTCAGATTCAGATTTACTTTGTGAAGCACCTGTCATGTCCCAGGAACTGTTAGATATCTTGAAATATATTTTCTCATTTCATCTTCCCAGCAGTCCTTTGAGGAAAGCCAGAGTTTCCCCCATGTTACTGCAGAGAGATGGAGAATTAATGGAGAATTTGCCTGGGGTGACACTACCGGTGACAGGTACAGGTCACCTTTGTCTCCTGACTCCCCTTAGACACCAGTGCGTTTCATTCGACACTCTGAGGCCCTGGATTTTGGACCAAAGCGCTCCCACGTGAAGCTTTTGCATGTTTCCCAAAGTTTTCTTCATGACGACTGGCCTCCCCATCTTTGATCTGGGGTAGACCTTGGCGTACGTAGACAAACTCTCGCACGTGTTCAAGAGCACAGTGCCGAGACAGCTAGCATCTTTGTGGAACAGCCTAAGTAAAAGATGTGAGCCAGACTGAATCTGGGTCACTGGAGGTAGGGTGGTGACTAAGGCTGGCCTGGGGTCGAAGCCCACCCAAGGCGTGGGCATCCTGTTTATCCTGGCCAAGTTAGTCATCCAGGGAATGCCTCAGTCTGCACCGTCTGTGGGCAGTTATGTCAAAGAATCTATCTCCTTGTCTTTGAGGACAAAGGGGAAGGAGTTCTCATTCCTCTCTTGCTGTTCATGATTGCTACCGAATTACAGCATCAGGGCTGGGAAGAAATACACTCTTTTCCCAGTTGTTCCCTTGGAAGAATGAATTTATGACGAACTCTAGGTGTCAGAGCCTAGGCTTCTTTCACGCCTACCATTCCTGTGTGTATCCCTCCACGTGTTTCTAATTCAAAATTCCTGGTCTACGGTGTTTTCTTAAAGCCCTATGGCAAGGCAAATTTGCATCTGCATTAATAATTTTGTGAAGGTATTTTTAGATAGGCTGGAGTTTTTCAAAGCCCAAAGGCAAGAACTAACCAGCGACCTGTTAAGCCCTCAGGCGAGCAAAAGTCTTCAAATGAAATTCTAATTCCTGAAATAAATTCCGTTCGTATCTGAAGGGATATACAAGTGGAAAAGACACTCATGGTATCAATATTTGTCCCATCAGACAGTTAGTGTGGAAAACAATTCATTCTTTCTTTTCTTTCTTGAATGACTTTGTAGACACATAAAACCAAACAAAAATGTGAGTGTTGGCCCATTATTCTAGCCACTATTTTTCACACTTACTGAGGCAAGCGATTATACCATGGGACTGTTAAAAAACACTATTTTAGGAATTCAGAGCACTTCCTAATACCTCTTTCCTCCTGGCTGCCTAGATTTCTGTTTGAATTTGATCTCAGCCCTGAAGGGGGAAGCAATGTCCCATCCCTCAGAAGCTGTGTGGTCTGGTACACGAATGGACCGTCACCTAGCCTGTGAAGTATAGCGGCCTATTTTCACTTTACATCTTGCAGAGCTGTTATCACATGACTACCTTTTTGATTGAAATGCCCACAATGAAGTACTCTACAGTGGAGTTTCTACAAATGATGGATAAATTAACTCTGTGCGTAACTATTAATACAATCCCCATTTTAAAGATGAGAAACCGAGCCCCAGGAAGGCTTTGTAACTTGACCAGAGTCACGTGTTTGTGAGTAGCAAAACCAAGCAGGACCCTGCGGGGCTCCTGGTCTAGGAAGCCTTTCTGTCCCCCATTTCTTGTTTGTAGGTAGCAGGCTCCAGCGTCCATGGCCTTCCCATGGAGGTTCAAACAGTTGCTCATCAGGGAAGGGAGGAGATGCAGAGACAAGGGAAGCACAGTCAAGAAACAATGGTGTAGCCTTGGGGCAGGGTCCCGGTTCCCCCTCCAGGGATGCACAGGACAATGTCTTTGAGTTGTTTACAGAACTAAAACCCCCATCAAATGGAAGATGAAGCATTCTTCATTCCAGAAGACAGGAAGCACAGAAGCTCGGCAGGAGACCTCCTGAGGCCAGATTAAAGGCGCAGGCCCTGCACACACCCTGGTCCTTATCAGCACCCCCGCCCTGGAGCCATTGCTGCAAAACTCCTCACCAAATCCTCCCGGGTTGGGACACACAGTTTTCAAAGGCAGGAACCTGCTGTGTCCCCCTTTGCCTGGAAAAGTATTAAAGCTCTTCTTTTTCTACTTCACCCAGCTGTGTCTCCAAGATTCCATTCAGCGCCGGTGCTCGGAGGCCGCGTTTTCTGCATCAGTATTGAAGCCAGAATTGGAATGCGGGTACTTGGTTCCGGTCCTGGCACTTTAAACCATCACGTTTTCATTCCTCCACGAGTGTCTCCGAAAAGACATTTCAGACTTATGAAATGTACATTTATATTAAGCACTTGGTGTTTATTTTATGACTCCACACCGTTTTAGTCATAAATATGTAACTTAAAAATTCTACTGCCAACAACAAACATACATCATTTTGATTCTGGTCTCACATCAAAAGGACAGTGCCCCAAGCCTACAGGAGCTAGGCACTCAGTCAGTGAAACCATCACGGTGTCTTGGATGGAATAGCCTTCTTAGTGGCTATAGAAATGCGAAATGAATCTTCTGAAACCATCCAAAGGGAAAAGGCCCTGTTGCCCTGATTCTTAGCGAGAAGACTTTTTGCCATAAAATCGCCGTTACTGTGTTCCTGGGTCTGACAGCCCGTGATGAGGGAAAATCATAATTTGTATTCACATCAGTGTCTGAAGGACAGAAGTAGGAAAAAGCAAAGGCAGTGAGGTGACTAACTTGTTTCTGGGGAAAAGTGAACGTTCTAAGTAGGAGACAGAGTTTCTGTTACCTCTAACCTTGAGGTCATCATGGACTTGACCAAGACGGCAATCTGTCGGGAGCTTCGATGCATGCGTGCTGCTGGACCCAAGAAGCTACAAGGTAAATAAAAGGCGTGATTGCTGCCCTCAGTGAGATCCCCCTGATTTGGGGCATCCAGTCATCTTCACGTGTGTTTGTTTCCACCTGTGATGTGACCTGTCCTCTTGCGTTATCTACAGTCTGCAGAAAGCCCTGCAGACTGCACTCTGCCCAGTCCGCTCTTAATGTTCCTGAAAGCTGTCCTCAGGTTACCAGCTTCATCTCTTCATCTCTAGATCCCTGCTCTAAAAGGCTGAGCCTCCCCCTTGACCGCAGGAGAAGAAAAACCTTCTCCTTGGGCGTGATCTTCTCTTCCTTACCCACCGGGTCTCACACTCCCGATGCACCGCAGTTCCTGTACTCACACTTGCTGGTCCTTGCTTCTTTTCTTATGCTCACTCCACAGTTATAGATAGCTCAATCTGGGACTTCGTCTATTCTGATTTACTCTTCTTATCAGCTTCTTTTTCCCCAGTACTTAACATACTGCACTCATCGAATAATCATCGCTAACTCTACTGTACCAGGCACCATTCTAAAGATTTCATGTATACTCACATCTTCATTCTCACAGCAAACATACAAGATGGGTGTATTACTTTTTAATTTATTTTACTGAAGTGTAGTTGACTTTCAATGTTCTGTGAGTTTCTGCTGTACAGCAGAGTGACTCAGTTATACACATGTATACATTCTTTTTCAGATTCTTTTCCATGATGGTTTATCACAGGATATTGAATATAGTACCCTGTGCTATACGGTAGGACTTGGTTGTTTATCCATTCTCTATATAATAGTTTGCATCTGCTAACCCCAAACTCCCAATCCATCCGCCCCCCCATCCTCCTCCCCCTTGGCTACCACAAGTCTGTTCTCTATGTCCGTGAGTCTGTTTCGTATATAAGTTCATCTGTGTTATATTTTAGATTCCACGTATAAGTGATACCACATGGTATTTGTCTTTCTCTGTCTGAGATGGGTGTGCTCAATAGGATTTACAGAGAAGCAGAGTAAGAACAGAGAGGCCAAGCGATTTACCTAAGACCACTCGGGCTGTAGGTGGCAGAGCCAGGTCTTGAACTTGGTAAGTCTAATTCTCGAGTTCCTGCTTTCGACCATCACTCTGCCTCTAACAGAAGGGGTCCAACCGGTACAGGAGGCCGTGTAGATGCCCAGTCACGATCTAAGCATTGAAGTCAGAGGTACAAGCTAACATCTTTTTTTTCTCTCCAAAAGGGCTGTTATTAATTCAGTGGAGGATTTTATCATTAATGGTGTCTTAAAATAAAGATAACACTAAGTAATTTTTTTGGCTGAATAAAGAAGTCTTTCCCTAACTTCTCTCCTTTTCTCACCATCACTGAGTCATCACCAGGGTAAGTCTCATCCTTCCAAAAACTTTCTAGGACAAATCCTTAGCCCCACTGCCCCCGAATTAATGATAATATCCTCCAGTTTTGCTGATGCCCCCTCCCTGAAATTGACTGTAAATGCTTTGATGGCAGAAATCGTGCCTACTCTCTCTCTCTGGTTTTCAGTCCAACCACCCCTGGACCGCCTGCCCACCACAGCACTTAACTCGCATGTGTGCACTTCCGTGTTGAACACATCTTTTAATAGCTGGTGAGTGAAATTAACAAAAGTATGAAGTAGCCAAATGCAGTTACAGCCATGATAAATCTTCATGGAAGAAAAATGAATGGGGAGCAGCTCCTTCCGACATAGTGACGGAGACTGGAGCCATGTGGAGTTCATTTTCTTGCTTGGCTGTCAGTCAGAGTTGCGGAGCTTGTAAACGGAAGAGCTAAATTATGGAAAACAGGAGTCAAAATGTACAAATCTCTAGGCTCACACCTAAGTGAAAATTATTCATATAATTTTATTTATTTGATGAGCTGAAAGAAGACCAGGTGAGCACTTCCCAAACTGGAAGCAATGCAGAATCTGTCTTTTCAGAAGTCCTATGGTAATACTCATTCCAATATTACAAGGTTGTTTCTAAAGCCTGGCAAACAGCCCAATTCATATTGCCTGAGTGGTTTAAATAGAGTTATGATAGAAAAATCTTATGTAACAGATGGTTCACAAGACTCTAATAGCCAATCTGTTATAGCCTAGATGTCATCATTTTGAAAAATAACTTCTAGGAAAGTATCTTCTTCATATTTTGAAAGTATGATGTCAAATGAAATCCTTTGCTTTTTAATTTTAGATTTTAAATTTGTGTGTCACAATTGAAAACATGTATGTGTGTGCAAGCACGTGGCTTTGAAATAATAACTTCTGACTGTTGCCGCCTGGGGAGAAGAAATTTCAAGAGCCACTGAGCTAAAATGGGAAATGAAGGGTCGCTGTTCATGAAGATTCATACGTAAAGTAATTTAATGAAATGACAATTCACTTTGCATCTCCTGTGCTTTGGGCAATTAATTTTACTGTGAAATATTAGACCTCAGCTCGGAGTTAATGTCTTACAAAATAAAGAAACTGTCGTGGACTGAACCAAACATGCCACTTCATGATTAAAAACAGCATATAGGGAACTATACTCAATATTTTTAACACCTATAAGGAAAAGAATCTGAAAAAATATATGTGTGTGTGTGTGTGTGTGTGTATATATATATATATGAATGTATAACTGAATCACTTTGCTGTGTACCTGAAATTAACACATTGTAAATCAACTATATTTCAATAAAAAACAATTTTTAAAAAACACATGCTGAGATTTTATTCTTAGAAATAAATTAATTCATAACACAGTAATGGAAAAAGCTTCCTTAATGAGCTTAGATAAAATATCATTACTCTCATGACGATTTAAGTTCATGGAAATGGATTGTATTTATTGCGACGTAAAAATACTGTTTATAAATAAATACTGTCTATAAAAAAATTGAATCACTGTGTTGTACACCTGAAACTAACGTAACATTGTAAATCCACTATAGTTCAATGAAAATAAATAGATAAAAATGCCGTCTATGATAGTTTCCTTGTTCCTTTCACCACAGATGCTGAAACGATGCGTTCGCAGCTGACGTGGTATGGGGTCTCCGAGCACCGCCTCATGTAAATGTGTCTCCTGAAGTTCATCAGGCACAAAACTTCACAGGAGAAAGGTCGCATATACTTCTGAAACTAGGATTGACCTTTCATTAGTAATTTAATTTTGAAAGATTTTAAAATGTTTTACAGTATACCAAATGCTGATGCGGGATGTTCATTTATTGTAGGACATCATGTTACGATGAGAAGTACACACAATTGGAAGTTCTGTGTTCCACCACAATTAGATTTGTGACTTTAACAGCAAGGAAAAGTTAACTTGTCCTTAGTTTCTACAACTGCAAAAAAGAAAGTTTACCTGGTTGATTTCAAGATTCTGTTTCCAACAATTTCCGATTCAATATACACTTTGTTTCTTTTTTACTGGAAAAAAAATCCATTCTCATAGTCTTTCTTGTGTGGAGACAATTACATCTTAAAGGATCTTCTTTATTTTTCTTTAAAGGGAAACAACCTGTGTCCAGAGAGCTTCTACTTAGCTGGACATCACATCAGAGCAGTCGTGGTTTCTTAGAGATCTGTCTACCTTGACCTTAAGGACTTTTCTGGTCAGAGGCAGCATATAGATCACTCTAAAAAATGTTAAATGTTTAAAACAACAGAAAAACAAACAAAATATTACTGGGGGGGTGGGGGGAGAATGTGAAATCTAAAAAAAGAAGAAAGGAAAAAAAAAACTCCCAAGGGAGAAATATAAGGGTCCTATAATCAAAATTTCCATGTGTTTAGAAAAAACTGTTATCCAAATTATTCTTCAAGTGTTTAACAGTTTAGGATTTTTATACTGCCTTTGGTCATGATCTTTTCATATGAATATGAGTTACAAAGTGACAGTGGCCAAGTTCTGCTTTGGCTTCTGCTGGTGGCTCTGCAGTGGCAAGCCTGTGATGTTTGAACTCCATGGAGCAATAGAAAAGGATATTGATTGATGGCTCTGTCTTCTATACATATGCAAATGGTGTTTGCATTAATATTAATATTGTCTAGATACAAAAGGAAACATTTCCTTTATCATTATATCATAATAATGAATATTAATACCTTCTAGACTTCAATGTAAATTAAAAACACTACAATCATTAAAACTTATCTCCTGACATTCTGCTATGGATTTGTTCTTTGCCTTCCTCTGAATCTAATATCGTGCGGTTATTCACGTCGAAAACACCAGGAGGCACATACAGGAGACTCTGTATCTGTTACTATGGTGACTATTGGACATATTTTGAAAGAAAAAGCAACCGTTATTATGCATAAATTTAAATACTACTGTCCACCTTTTTTAGAATTGCCGTTGGAAATTAGACGTCGCATTTTAAAAATTGTTTAAAGTCGTATGCTTCCTGTCTCTTCTCAAGGAAAATATAGCTAGTTGGAACAACACAAACAAATAGCTGAGTTGTTAAGGAGAGTAAACTACAACTTTTGTTTGCCTCTAAAGATGCTGACACATTTTTCTGTACGTAGGCTCTAGAGACAGTCTGATCTGGCTCAAATCATAGCTCTGTCACTTATTGGATGTTTATTTCCCTCTGTAACATAAAAGGAACGATAAAGAGGAATTGGAATGCATTATGGATAAATTTGGTTTGAGTATGTGGACCAAAATCGTTTTTAGGGTGAGCGGACAGAGAAATAAATGTACAATATCTTATAGTATTTACTGATTTAAGGTGCCACGATTAGCATCTTAGAGACTCTTTTGCAGGTCATGCATCCTAATACTGCAATTGATATAGGTGCATTCTGAAGTTGTATTTTCAGTATTTTATTTTCACCTTTTTCCAAGAAAGTATTGACTGTGAGTATCGGGCGCTGTGCTAGGTCCTGGGAGACAATTGACAGTAGCCAGGATGAAGCCCTGAGAATCTCTAATACGTAGAGTCTGGGTCGAGAAGAACAATTGAGAAAAGGGGTCTAAGAAGAGCCAGTCTTGTTAGGTGTAACAAACACAAGACATGTCAGGAGAGCTGGGGAAACAGTACGTGTTCAGTTGTTAGAGGTAAGGAATGTGGTTACTGGCTAGCGTCTGTGAAAACTATTAGATAAAGAGCACATTGGATTTGGGACCATGGAGGTCATTGCTGACCTTGACAAAAGCAGTTTTAGTGGTAAGGCAATGACAGTAGCTAGAATAGGATGAGTGGAAGATTTAATTGCAGATTGGTTTTTAATTTAAATAATCCATTGCATTATCATTTATATACAATTAATTTGTGCATTTTAAGTGTACGCTTTGGTGAGGTTTGCCCCACGTAGACACTGATGATAGGGAACTGATGGGATGATCATGTGAGACACAGCAGGAAGGCGGCCACGTGTAAGCCAAGGAGAGAGTCCTCGAAGAAGCCAAAAATGCTCCCGCCTTGATCTCGGACTTCTAATCTCCAGAACTGTGAGAACATAAACCTCTCTTGTCCAAGCCACCCAGGCTATGGTACTTTGGGCTCTTTGCTGGGGTTACGACAGCCCTAGCAACTGAACACAAGTGTCTTCTCCCCACCACCTTGGGCAACTTGTCTTCTTATTTAAATGATGAGAGTTCTCTCTGTATTCAAGATCTGTCTTTGTCAGATATGTCTTTTGTCTTTTCTCATATTAATTGAGAACATTTTCTCCCACTCTGTGGTTAGCATTCTTAGGTGCTTAATGGTATCTTTCAAAAAGAAAATGTTTTAATTTAGATAGAGTCCGAGTTATCATGTGTTTATTTCAGGGTTTGTGAAGTTTCTTATATCTTACCTAAGAAATCTTTACCTACTCAGATTTATACGATTTTCTCCTATGTTTTCTTCTGGAATTTTTATAGTTTTTGTCTATGATCCATTTCAAGTTAACATTTGGGTATGGAGGAAAGTGAAAAAAATTACACTTTTTCCCCATTATGCATATCTAATTGTTCCAAGACTCTTTGTTGCCAAGATTTTACTTTTCCCAATGAATTAACTTGGCACCTTGGTTGATAATCATTGAGCACGTGTATGGGTCCACATCTGAACGCTTCGTTCAGTTCCCTAGACCTGTATTTCTCTTTTTCTGCCAATTCTGTGCCTTCTGAACTATTGTAGCTTTATAGTAAGCCTTGAAATCAAGCAATGTGAGTCCTCCAGGTTGGTTCTTTTTCCTTTTTTAAATTGCTTTGACTATAGATAATTTGAATCAGTTTGTCAAATTCTACCCAAAAATCCTGCTGGAATTTTTATTAAGATTACTTTAAATCTATAGATAAATTTAGGGAGAATTGACCTCCTAATAATATCAAGTCTCTCAGTCTGTGAGCATATTCTGACCCACATCCCTCATTTATTTAGGTCTTTAGTTACTCTCAGCAATGTTTGGTAGTTTTCAGTAGACAGATTTTGTACATATTTTGTGAAATTCACAACATAAATTTTTCTTGTTTTTAAACAATATTATAAGTGGAATTGTGTCTTTTTACTTCTTTTTCCAGTTGTGTGTTCCTGGTGAATAGAAATAATATCAATTTTTGTATTAATATATTGATCTCATTGATCTGCCTAAATTCACTTACTATTTCGAGTAGATCTTTTGTGGATTCCTTATAATTTTCTACGTACACAATCATGTCATCTTATTATGGGTTGAAAGTCTCCCCTCAAGTCTCCCCTCAAATGACATGCTGTAGTCTTAACGTCCAGTACATGTGAATGTGGCCTTATTTAAAAATAGGTCTTCACAGATTTAATTATCGTAAGATGAGGTCATTAGGATGGACCTTAATCCAATAGGATTGATGTCTTTATAGGAAGATGGCCGCGTGCAGACACAGATGCACAAAGAGAGCACCCTGTGAAGATTCGGGCAGGTTATGGAGTTAAATAGCTACAAGGCAAGGAATATTAGGGATTGACAGCCTCACCAGAAGATGGGAAGAGACAGGGACGGTCTTCCCTCTAGAAGTTTCAGAGGGATCATGGCCCTGCCAAAACCTTGATTTTAGACTTCTAGCTCCCAGAAATTATTTAGTTGTGTTTAGCCACCTTGTTTGAGCTATTTGTTATGGCAGCCCAAGGAAACTGCAAATAGAGAGTTTTGTTTCTTTCTTTCGAACCTCTATGTCATGTATTTCTTCTTCCTGCTATGTTACAGTAGCTAGTATAACCAGTAAGATGTGGATTACAAGTGAGGAGAATGTGCATCCTTGCCTCCATCCTGATCCCAGAGAATTATGGATCTAGACTTTCACCTCACAGCTGATGTTGGCTGTGGGTTTTTATCAGGTTGAGAAAGTTTCCTTCTACTGGTAGTTTTCTTAGTTTCCTTAGTTATATTCAGTTGGCGAATACTGGATTTATTAAAGATTTTTTTGCCTAGGGTCTGTAGTTTTCTTTATTTGGAATGCGTTTTTCTAGAGTTGGCATTAATGTAACGCTGACCTCATAAAAGCTTTAACTGGGTAATTGTTCAAATTTGAGAAGACTGTATGTTTGCAGTTATTGGTTAAGGTGATTGAGAGTGTCATTCAGATTTTCTATATCCTTACTGTTTATTTTATTTATTTATTTATTTATTTATTTTTATCTAATTCTTCTAGTAAAAACTCACTGTGTCTGGTTTACTAACGTCCTACAAAACATCACCTCAGTCCAAGGGACCTTTTTCAAAGTAAAGCAGGTGAGACAATGGGCATGTGATAATAGAATCCACTGATCTCATCGTATGTAGACTGACCTGGATGCTCTTGGTCTGACAGAATGTTGGAATAGCCTCAGAGAAAAGTAAATAAGGTGCCAACTTAAAGATGATAGCCTGTAGAGTTGAGGCTCTGACCTTCAGGATGCGATATATACCTTAAACCTATGGCCATTCTATGGAGCTGTGTCCCTGGTAGTGAAAATATATGGTTTCAGAATCAAGGGTAGAAGGAAGGGAGGCTCTAGTAAACTCGTGGTCGTCATCCTGGGCTTTGGGGGAGAGCAGCTACCAGAGGCAATATTGATGCTACGAAAGCATCACTCCCTCCTGGTCCTTTTGGGCTCACCATGCCCACATTCCAAGAGTAAAGGAAAGGAGTTTCCTGTATTCACTGGAGGAATTAAGTGGCATTAGTCATCATACGGAGACAAGATGGCTGTGTCCTAATGGAGCGCGAAGGATCGAGTCTGAAACTCAGAAGATAACTTCCGTGCTCTTCGTCACTTCCGCAGCCCGCCATAGCAGTGACCCGCCATAGCAGTGAGCGGGCAATCGCCCCATCTCACAAGGCGTAATAACCACAGAGGCTCCAACCTCGCAACAGGGAGGTCTGTGTTACTCCACTGGGAAAGCGGACTGGACCACCAGAGGTGATGGCCGTGCGCAAGCTGAGCCCAAAAGATGCGGCAGGGACAACACCTCGTTCCACACATCTTCCTACTAGAATCTTTCCATCGGAAGTGGTGATCAGACACCGCCTTGAAGAAGCAGTGAGGGGAACGGATGAGCTGATCAAGGGCCATCAGTGGATCCGGATAGTACCCCATCCTCGTGCCAGCCTTCCCAGGGCTGACCTCTGACCGCCGGCACATGCACCTTCTGACCGAGTGCTTCCTTTTATTTTCTGTTTATATATAAAGTCTTTTTTGTTTTCGCTTAATGATAGTAGTTAAGAAGTTATAAACCTACAAAATGGATCTGCCGTAACACCTGCCCCCATCATAATCACCGCTGTGTTGTCATTAGCACTGCTAACAATGGCTGATAGGATCGCTACTTACTGGATTGTGTGGCATCGCAGTGCAAAGCAGACATGAGCACAGTGGCCATATACAGCATCAGTATTTGTATTTGTGGGGAAGACAGTTTCATTGTAAGAAAAGCAATCTATGATGGGGAATGAAGACAAAATAGAATTTAGTGTGTAGAACAGACATATAATTTGGAACTGAACTCATGAAAAGCTGGTAGCTTCTGGAAGTCACGTTTTGAACTGGGGTCCAATACTCGCACAATGGTACCAGGTATGTGGAGAGTTAACAGTGGAGCTGAACAAATAGAGTAGGCTACAAATAATATACACTTGTAAAGCGATCGGTCCATATGTCATTTAACAAGTTCTGGTAACTAGCATTTTAAAAAGCAGGATTCTTTTGTACATGATTCCAAAAATCTTGACTGAGTGTTTTCTTGGTGATCAGAACTGCACGGAGGCCAGAAGTGTTCTTAACCAGTCTCTAGTGGAAGTTCATGTATAAATATCCCAACTCCTTTGTCCCTCAAGTGGATCAACGCTGAGTTCAAGCTTCGTTGGCTGCTAGAATCCCCAAGGGATTAAGTTCCACTTACACAATGGTAATCTGCTTGTAAAATACTCTTATTTGGTTTAACTTTCCTATTTCCCTATCGGTGCTCGTTGAGATCACTTTTTAAACTTTGGCATCTGGTCCCCGCAAGACCAAACAAGGAGTATTTCCTCCTGCACGTCAGGCTCTTTCTTGCCTTCATACTTTTGCCTACAATGTTTTCTTCACTTTTTCCTCCCTGGCTAATGTCCATGTACCTGTGAGGGCACAGCTCTGACACCATTTCCCTCTGGAAACCTTCTGGAAACCTCCGTGCTGAGTTACGTGACTCTCCCCTGAGATTCCGGAGTGGGGGAGCATCTCCGTGACTCCACTGACTGCACTGGGTTATGAGTGTTAATTCATACGTGTTCACCACAGGCCCCCTCCTCAGATTCTTGAGACAAGAGTTGTGTCACAAAATCAGGCCCATGGCTGATCATTAAACGTTTGCTAAAGAAATAAATGCCTATGCATCTGAGCATGACACAAAAATATAACGTGCCTTAAACACTGTATTTTGAGCAATGCCAGCCCTATTGGTTTTCATGACTGGTATCCTAAAAATTCTTTTGAGTACAACAAAGTACTTTGAGATAGATGTTTGTTAAAAACAAAATTAGCCGTAGTAATTATGGATATAGTTATATCAGAAGTGTAAATAAAAAAGTAAATTATCGTGGTATCATGAAGCTGCTAGCAAAGCATTTGATGCCACATGTGACAAGTATGCAAATCGGAGCCATCCCCACGCAGCCAAAGCAAAAACTGCCAAGAACGGTTTTGATCAAATGGCCATAAGTTTTCAGCAATTGGTGGGCTCCCGTCGCACAGACAGGAGGAGACTGAGAATATGGTTTTTTTGGAAGTCCATGGCATCAAGTCAAACGTTGATAGGCTGAGCCCTGTGAATGTATCCACAACTGAACAGATTCCAAGTAGGAAATGTACATCATTGGGTCAGCATGTCCATGTTACCAGACGCACGGCAATGTACAGAAAACAACAACATTATTTAAGTTTTTGATGGTAAAAAGATTTTATTTAAAAATATATACTCACAAAAACTCAAACACGTTTTCTTCTTAAGTGTTAATTAAAGAATTATTATTGCTCATTAGGCATGTATTAAGAGATCAAGAATGCAGTGAATTCATATTTGTTAAGTGTCATTAGTGAATTCTTTTCCCCACCTGTTCCTTCTCCTCAATCAAAAGGTGTATAAAAGACAAGATGCTGCTAACATCACAAAATAAAACTGATAGACGGGGCCTCTCTGGTGGCGCAGTGGTTGAGAATCTGCCTGCCAATGCAGGGGACGTGGGTTCGAGCCCTGGTCCGGGAAGATCCCACATGCCACGGAGCAACTAAGCCCCTGCACCACAACTACTGAGCCTGCGCATCTGGAGCCTGTGCCCCGCAACGAGAGGCCGTGATAGTGAGAGGCCCACGCACTGCGATGAAGAGTGGCCCCCGCTCGCCGCAACTAGAGAAAGCCCTCGCACAGAAACAAAGACCCAACACAGCCAAAATAAATAAGTAAATAAATAAAAATTCCTTCCCTCTACTAAAAAAAAAAAAAAAAACCTGATAGACGGACATGTAATCCTGTTGTTACGTATTTGGCTGACCTGATTCATTGCAAGGGTTTTATCAAGTAAAAGTCTGTAGTAACATAGGTCAGCCACTAGAGGGATCACACTCCTGAGAGGATTAATTTCCCTGAGACGGTGCATCAAACATTAGCAAAGACTTGAATGCCTGTAGTGCGGTAACCCAATACCCAAACGGAGGAAATATGTCCTTTCTCGTGTGTTGAGAGCCTGCTGGGGGAACACACTCATCCAAAATTTTTATAATAAAAAAGAGAAGTTCTGTAAGAGAGAACCATACACAACTTCAGGAACAGAGACGAAGGTCCTTGGAGCTGATCAAATGACTCCTGGGATCAAACTCTAGAATTGTTGGGAAACCGACACCGGTTCTGTTTCAGAAAACAAGGACCTCAATTCTTTTTTTTTTTTTTTTGCGGTACGCTGGCCTGTCACTGTTGTGGCCTCTCCCGTTGCGGAGCACAGGCTCCGGACGCGCAGGCTCAGCGGCCATGGCTCACGGGCCCAGCCGCTACGGGGCATGTGGGATCCTCCCGGAACGGGGCCCGAACCCGTGTCCCCTGCATCGGCAGGCGGACTCTCAACCACTGCGCCACCAGGGAAGCCCAATTCTCTCTTTTTTTTTTTTTTAATTTATTTATTTTTGGCTGCGTTGGGTCTTCATTGCTGCGCGTGGGCTTTCTCTAGTTGCGGCGAGCAGTGGCTGCTCTTCATTGCGGTGCACGGGCTTCTCACTGCGGTGGCTTCTCTTGTTGCAGAGCATGGGCTCTAGGCGCACGGGCTTCCATAGTTGTGGTGCGTGGGCTCAGTAGTTGTGGCTCACGGGCCCTAGACTGCAGGCTCAGTAATTGTGGCGCACAGGCTTAGCTGCTCTGCAGCATGTGGGATCTTCCCGGACCAAGGCCGAACCTGTGTCCCTGCACTTGCAGGCGGATTCTTAACCACTGCGCCACCAGGGAAGCCCAGGACCTCAATTCTTGATTTTAGTTTCAACAGTCAAATATTGTGTCTTCCAGTAAACTTTACTCTCCAGCCATTCCCTGAAACCTTGACAGTTTACTGAACATCTCATTGGTGCCAGGCATGTGCAAGGTTCTGAGGACCAGCCAGTGACCAAAGCTATGCTGTCACTGAGTCCGAGGGTGGGCAGGCCCAGACACAAGGCACTTCAGCACAGGGTACCGAAGAGCAGGCATCTCCAGGACACACAGGAAACTTAGCCTGGCCTGGGGGGCAGAGAGGCTGTCCCAGCGGGAGGTGCTTCTGAGCAGAGCTATTATAGGAGATAATCAGGTGAATGTGGGACGGGAGAACATTCTCATCAGAACAGAAGGGTCACGTGTGAAGCCCTAGAAGCCAGAGGGAGACTGGCTCATTGAGGGAACTGGGACAAAGGCACGCGGTGTTATTGGCTCCTGAGGCCTAGGGAAGGGGAAGGGTCAATGCTGAGGGTGGGGAAGGGAACTCCAAGGCCTGCTCTAGACTTCCTCCCGACGTGAGAAGGAGATGCGTTGATTCCAATGGTGTTTAGGAAGATACAGCTGTTGCAGCATGGAGACTGAATTAGAGGTGGGTCGGGAAGGAAGGCTGGTAGGTATTCGGGGCCGTGCACTGTCCAAGGAAAGCCAGAGGTTTTGAGAGCTTCAGTTTTTCCCCATCATTCCCAGTTCTGTTTCCAGACTTGGACTTCTGTTTACAGCAAGTCCTGCCATGACCCTCCCTCTCAGTCGTCCCCCCCGCCCTCCAACCCTCAAGTCCTCTGAATTACCGCCTGAGCAGCCCTCCTGGTCTCCTTGTCCTTCCCCGCTCCCTCCCCGTCCCCTCAGGGTGCCGGACAAGGGTCAGAAAGTGGGGGGGGGGGGGGGGGGAGGGCAGGAGCGGCATCAGGAGAATGCCTTAGACCCGGGCATCTCAAAATCGCCTAGCCTCCAGATGGACTGTTTAAGAGAAAATCAGACCTTAGGCGTAAAATTTAACTTCCGGTTAGGACACCTCCTACCGCGTGTGGCTCCCGGGTTATGTTAAACCAGTGTCAATCTCTCCCTTCACCATCAATTTCTTTCTTTAAATACCCTCTTAAGATATGAGAAATGGAATATTTCCTGCCCCATCAGTACGCAAAGGATGTCACAGTCATCAGCGTTTGCAGCCACCAGCCAGTGGCAAGCCCGTGAGCCGTGAGGGGACTCAGGAAGGAAAGAGTACCTGCCGTCTAGCAGCCGTCAGACGGCAGCCACCCCCGAGGGCGCACCCCAGGGAAACTCAGGATGAGAAAACACAGGATGCTGGCCGCACGTGGCTGAGGGGGCACATCAGAGGAAAGATTTCAGGGAGCCCAGACTCCTGCATCTTCCCAGACATAGAAAAGCGCTCAATTCCTTGAGATCTCTGTTTTTCCTTAACTACCGATAATCTTTAACGTTCAGACTACCTGCCCTTTGTTGCAAAATCTCTAGAACCTGGCCCCTCCTCGGAGCCCTTTTTCAGGGTTATTTGAGATGCTGCCTCCCGGGCTGAAGTCCTAAGGATGTCCCCTGAATAAAACATCATGCTCAACTTTTAGGTTGTGCATATTTCTTTAAGTTGACAGATTTTACTCTTTCCCTCCGCCCCCCTGTTTTTGTCCCAGGCTGCCAGCGGGTAGAGAGCGGGGTGTCATTGGTGAATGTAAGGTCAACGGGCCCGAGGCAGGGGAACACAATCAGATTCACAGGTTGCATCAGACCAAAATTCTCCGGACCACCCAGTTCCAGAAACTGCCCTGGAGACATTCCGGACCACCCAGTTCCTGGAATTGACCTGGGGACTTTGAAACCAGCCCAGCCTTCCCGCCTTTCGAGGGGCGGGACTAACGGTCCCCCAGGATACCCGAAAAGACCACCAAATAAGGAATACCCTGTGCCGTCCCAGATTCACCACACCCCTTTCCCTTCTTCCCCTAAAAAATCTTGCCCAACCCTCGCCCGGGTGCGACTTCTCTGGCCCCTTTCTCTCGGACCAGTGAACCTCGCCCGGGAGCGCTCCCTGATAAAGCTCACGTGAAGCTTTCCTCTGTTTCGCGGTGCCGTTTGTTAAGATCCGACCTTACAGTGAAGGACGCGGTTGAGGAGAAAATATCCTTCAGCTACACAGCAACATGAGAGTTCAGCTAATGTTCTCAAATGACTAATGCCTAAAACATATGACATCTGTAATTCAAGGACATCAGCAGAGGCAAACTATTACATATAGGATGGGTAAACAACAAGGTCCTGCTAGAGCACAGGGAACCATATTCAGTATCCTGGGACAAACCATCATGGAAAAGACTATGAAAAAGACTAATATGCTTATAACTGAGTCACTTTGCTGCATGGCAGAAATGAACACAACATTGTAAATGAACTCTACTTCAATAAATTTCAAAAATAAAATAAAAAAGACAGGAAAGAGGGAAAGCTAGAGTGTCTTACTAGTCCATGAAAAGAAGAATTTCTGCAACGATTGAAATCTGGTAGCTGTTGACTGATACACAATTCGAATCGTAACATGGGCCACTGCATCACAAGATCTGGGCAGAATTGTGGAGAGTACCCAGGAAAGAGAGGCTCGCATGTGGACAGGAAATGTCTCCGTGACAACTGAAAGAGGTTCATAAAATTAGGCATAGGTGGTGAGGTGCGAGCTGAAAGGGCTTTTTGCCATCCACCTCTGCTTTACAAGTCTGCCTTTGGGCCCCTCTCTCCTGCTTCTGTAACAACATCTTGGGCAAAGGCCCCGGCCGTGCAGCGCCTTTTAGGTATTAGCACAGTGTCATGTTTTAGTTATTCAAATGTTGCTCCAACCTAATGTCCCAACATCAGTCTCCCAAAGCTTTTTCCTTGTTCCAGCTCCTACCCAGCCCGTGAGCTCTGCCATGGGGACCAGGCCCTGGCAGGTTGTCTCACTCTTTCCTCTTTCCCCAGCTGGCCTCTCCAAGAGCCCTCCTCTCTCCGCGCTGCTGGGGAGACAGGAAAGGCGGGGTTCTCCGGGGACTGGTGCTCTTGTCATATGTACATGGGCCTCTGCCGTGGCAAATGTCCCGGCCACACTTCTCTCCTATTCACTTTGGGACTCCCCTCCCCGTTTCCCATCCCCTTCTCCAGCACTGCACGGTTTCCTAACTCAAGCAGTGGATTCTCCCGCTAACATTTTCCTTACATTTACCACTCAACCCTAGCCCCGAGGGTATTCACCGAGAAGAAACGCTGACCTCACATTCTTTCCCGGTGAGTCACCCTGGCTGCCTTCCAGGATGGCCTCTGGCTTTGGGAAATGTTATACTTATTTGCCCACCGAATTCTTTAGGGGCCACTCCACTGGCAGCTGCAACTTTGCTCTGATTTTCAAGTAACTCCAATCCTAGACTTTGACTCTCCCGGGGAAGAATCAGTCACCACGTGGAGTCTCAGCCTACCACCCACCCCCAAGCCCCAGGGATCACAAACTTCCAAGGACATCGCCACTGTTTGGAAACCTGAGTTTCTGCAGCTTCATGAGCACCCAGCTGGGTACAGAGATGTATTTCCAGATGTTTCTGGAAAGCTGGCTAGCTCTCCATTGGCAACTGACTGTTTCAAATCTTCCACGCCGTCAAGGGTTCTTATCATACCTTGTCCTCGGCTTTGGGGCCTGAGCCGAAGCTCCCAAGAGGAAAGTCTCACCTTAACATCCTGCTACAAAAAGAAGACTCACCGCAACTCTAGAGGAGGGCATTTAGGGTGGCACTAGGGTTCCAGGAGAGTCAATCCACATACACAACGAGGATTGAATTGAATCATGAAATTGATGCCGAAAACTCGGCCTCTGTGCACCGCTGCTGAATCAAGTCTCAGAGACAGAGTTTAGGGTGAAGGAGAAAAGAATAGGTTTATTGCTTTGCCAGCAAAGGGGGACACAGTGGGCTTGTGCCCTCCACAAACTGTGGTGTGTCCCAACCCGGGAGGATTTGGTGAGGAGTTTTGCAGCAATGGCTCCAGGGCGGGGGTGCCGATAAGGACCGGGGTGTGTGCAGGGCCTGCGTGCCTTTAATCTGGCCTGGGCGGGGGCGGGGGGGTCTCCTGCCGAGCTGCTGTGCTTCCTGTCTTCTGGAATGAAGAATGCTTCATCTTCCATTTGATGGGCATCTCAGTATCTGCAAAACAGCTCAATGATGTTGTCCTGTGCATCCCTGGAGGGGGAACCGGGACCCCGCCCCAAGGCTGCACGGTTGTTTCTTGGCTGCCCCTCCCTTGTCTCTGCATCCTCTCCCTTCCCTGATGAGCAACTGTTCAAATCTGCCCTTTGGAACTCAGGGAGGGTCACGGACGCTGGTGTCTATTCCCTACAAATAAGAAATGGGGGACATAGAAAGTCTTCCATGACCAGGAGCCCCACAGGGTCCTGTTCTGGTTTCAAAATTAGTAACTCTGGGTTGAAATCTTCCATGAGGCATCTAGTCCAATTCTATAAACAATAGTTTAATCAATAGTAAAAGAATCCTAATAAGATTTTGTCCGAACTCTGCTTGAATACCTCTGGCGACAAGGACATTTCTGCATCTCAAAGCTGACCACACCATTTCTGTACAGTTCTAATTGTCGGCAACTTTGGATTTCCATTGAGTCAGAATTTCTGTTTGTAAATTTTACCCAATTTTTCAGATTCAATCTCCAAAAACTCATAAAATCTGACCAGTCACTTCTCTGCATGGTACCCCTTTAGGTTTTTTGGAAACAATGATCATTTCCCTTTTAGATTACTCTGGTCCAACCTAAACTTCCCCAATTTTTTCCAAGTGTTCTTTCTATGGTAGGTTTCAAGCTTTCCTTACTACTTTGGCCACGCTTCTCTTATTGTTTTCCAGTTTATCCGATGCCCTACTTACACTATGGTAGCCAGAAGTTAAAACAACACCAGGAAAAATGAAACAGGGACTCATTTCTGTAAAAAGTTAATATCCAAAAAGGGTACAATCATAACTCATGTGGCTGCAAAATAAATATATGTTAAAGATTAATTAAGGTCGTAATCAACAAGGAAACCAGACAGAGATTATAATTGGTTGAAAAGAACCCAAAGAATGGACACACTGGTAGGTCAGGAGAGGCACAACTGTTTACCCCATGATGGTAGGGGATTGTCAGTTACATCTCCACAGACAGGGCGGAATTTGCATGTATATAGAGAAAAGTGATCTTGCATTACTACCTGTTATCTACAATTCATGGTCAGTGCAATAGCTTTCAGAGCTTCTGAAGACTCGGAATCAGATCACCCAGAGAGTATCTACTTCTCTTGTTCCAAATATTATATTTCTTTGAATTCAACAAAATAACGATTGCGCATAGAAGCCAACACCTACATAGTTATAAAACTGCCCCACATCTTTTTCAAAAGTTTCTTCGCATTTATAAGGATTAGTAGATTATCCCAATAAACACTAAGGTTAGCCTTAAGTTACTTAAGGAAAAAAAACAAAAAAGGAGGCATTGAAAGCACGTTTGACCTTCCCTGGGTATATCTGAAAGGAAGCTGATGTCATTGGTTTGCTAACTGTGCCGCACCCTTCAAGTTTCCCACCTTACAAGCGTCTGGATTTATCCGTCCCAAATGAGTTAACAAATCAAATTAATGCCAACTGAATTTACAAAACTCCTGTATGCATGAGAAACAACAATAAGTAAAAGCATAGATTTGCTTGCAGAAAAATCATATTTCAGTTGGACAGGGCAAGGGGAAGACATGTATAAATAAATTACAAGACGAAATATAACTTACCGGCAAAAAAATAAACTATTTGAATTTTTAAATGAGCTAATATTTTAGGTCAAAAAAATCAGAAACAATGGGAAAATTGCATTTCCTTAAATTATATCAGGGTACAAGAGATACTCCTGGAAAAGGAACCAGAAAGAATGGATCCTAGATTAGAAGTGTTGGAAATATCGCTGGGTCATCTGAGGGTCTTGAACGTCAAGCTGAAGAATTTTTATGCAACTCCTAAGAGAGTCATGGGAATTTCTGAAACGTTTATTTACAGGATAAGAGCAAGACTGAAAGATCTCAGCAGAGCCGTGAAGAAGACTGTAAAAGGCAAAGACCGAGGGGAGGGTACCTCTCAGAAGTAAACCTGATGGACCTGGCAGCAGTGTTCTGGCAATGAAGCTAGCAGGGGTGGGTGTGGGCTGGGAGAGAAAGAAAGGAGGGGTGATTCCAAGTTCTCCAGTTTAGGGAAAAGCCTGTATTAGCTTCCTAGCGCTGCTGTAACAAATTACCACAAACTTGGTGGGCGTAAGCAATAGAAATGGATTCTCCCACGTTCTGGAAGCTGGATGTCCTGTGCCCTCTGGAGGCTCGGCAATGACATCCTGACTATAGCCTCTTTCCGGCTTCTGGTAGCTCTCAGCATCCTTGGCCCCATGGCTTGTGGGTGCATCACTCCAACCTCTGTTTCTTTCTCCACGTCGCCTTCCTCCCATGTCTCTGTGTGTCTTCTCTTCTCATAATGACACCGGTTATTGGATTTTAGGGCTCAGCCGTACCCAGGCTGATCTCTTAACTCTTTGCAAAAAACTCATTTCCAAATAAAGTGACTTTCTGAGGTTCCAGGTGGACATGAACTTTTAGGAGACACTCTTCAACCCACTACAAGTAACTTGGAAAAAAGAGGGATTATTAATGCAAATAAGTGTTCTACTGCCCGTCCTGCTGGAAAAGCAGTTTTCTGTGAAGGTAGATTCAGGTTGGAGTTCTGACAGCCAGATGTGTGAGTGGTAGAAGCTGGAGTAGACTGACTCCTGGTTACAAAGTGTAGGACCAAGGATGACAATCATTATCATAATTAATATTAATAATAATAGATGAAGTCAGCAGCAAAATGAAAATTATGAAAAGAGATGACTTTTTTTTTTTTTTTTTTTTGCGGTACGCCGGCCTCTCACTGTTGTGGCCTCTCCCGTTGCGGAGCACAGGCTCCGGACGCGCAGGCTCAGCGGCCATGGCTCACGGGCCCAGCCGCTCCGCGGCATGTGGGATCTTCCCGGACCGGGGCACGAACCCGCGTCCCCTGCATCGGCAGGCGGACTCCCAACCACTGCGCCACCAGGGAAGCCCGAGAGATGACATTTTTTACCCAGCAGAAACTACTTTCTTTTATTGGAGTAGAGTGGATTTACAATGCTGTGTTAGTGTCAGGTACACAGCCAAGTGATTCAGTCATATATTTCTGCATATATATACACCTTTTCAGATTCTGTTCCCATATAGGTTATCACAGAATATTGAGTGGAGTTCCCTGTGCTCTACAGCAGGTCCTTGCTGTTTATCTACTTTATATGTAGTGGTATGTGTATGTCAATCCTGAACTAATGTATCCCTCCCCCCATTTCCCCTCTGGTAACCGTAAGGGTGTTCTCTATGTCTGTGAGTCTTTCTGTTTTGTCAGTAAGTTCATTGTGTCATTTTGTGGGACTTCCTAAACCGAGCTGTGTTGGTAGCACAAAGCCGAGCGCTTGCTTACGGGGTAAGAAAGACAGCGCCTTCAGGGATCTTTGTACTGTCTCCAAGTGGGAGGAGGGAAGGCAGCACTGATTGACAGGGGAGTTTGATTTAAGGCAGAGTTTTCCACGCAGGGACTTGATTAGGGTTGGGTAAGGATCACACGCGGGAGTCCCGTGAGGAGAGGACGTCAAAGAATCTGAGGGCCTGAGGTAGTGACGCTCTCCACGGGGACATGGATGCGGCTTTCAGAAAGTTCTTGTCATGAGCCAGCACATCTGTAAGCGTCTCCAGCAAAGTAAAGTAAAGACAGGAGGCCAGCAGACGGCTAGGAGGCAGACACCGTCGGCAGGGAGCTGGGGCTCCTGTTCTCAGCATCCTTTCTGAATGTGAGGGCAGGTAGCCTCACAGCCACCAGGGAGACCATGCCACAGCCCACAGGTTTAGAGCGCGGGCTCAGAAGAAGAATCTAGACGAACTTCTTGAGGTGCAAACCACAGGGGCCAAGGTGATGGCGACGCTTGGGTTTGGGTTTGGGTTTTTTGAAAAGATGCCTGCAACTTTGGTCAAGGGTTCAAAATGGGTTCTGAGTGTATCCAAATTTTGGAACAGAAATAACAAATGTGGGAAGACGATGATAATGAAATGAATAACTATAAGGCATTAGGAAAGTATGGTCATATTTAAAAATAAAGAGGTGGCTTCAGTAAATTGGTATGGTAGACACTGCTAAAGCTTCCCAGCAGCCAAGTCTTCTCCTTCTGCACCGTGCAGGAACTGTGACCCCCCCCTTCCAGTCCTCTTGCGAACAGGCAAAGCCACGTGCTTAGTTAAGACGAATGCAGGGATCTACGAGGAGAGAAGAAGTACTTCTGTGTGTCACTTCTGGGCCGAGACAATGAAAGTCGGTGGTGTGATGCTCCAGCTGGTCCCTTTCCACACACCGTGCTCGTGTGGGTGTGTAGTGAGATTCCGGAGCCACTACATGGAACATTCTAGATCCCTGACTCATCAGAAAGCAGTATCTCTGCAGAGTCACTGACTTGCAGCAGACTTTCTGAAGGCAAACAACACGTGTGTGTGTGTGTGTGTGTGTCCATAAGAGCTTTGAAATTAATTTATACCTGCAGCAAACCTTATCATACGTTATATACCGAATTCCAAGAGTCACAAAAATGAACAAGTGATGACAAACTGGGTCAAAAACATAGAGATTATTGTTTGAAGGATCTGTTGATGAGGCAAAGGAGGAAAAAGGGGGAGTTTTCAAGGTCTTAAAAGCAAATGCACATTTTTTTTTTTTTTTTTTTTTTTGCAGTACGCGGGCCTCTCACTGCTGTGGCCTCTCCCGTTGTGGAGCATAAGCTCCGGACGCGCAGGCTCAGCGGCCATGGCTCACGGGCCCAGCCGCTCCGCGGCATGTGGGATCTTCCCGGACCGGGGCACGAACCTGCGTCCCCTGCATCGGCAGGCGGACTCTCAACCGCTGCGCCACCAGGGAAGCCCAAATGCACATTTTTGATATTTCATTTAGTTTTATAAAATTTGGAAGCTAGAGCAGCATTAAGAGATCCCAGGTTAACTTTTTTGATTTTTAGATCATAAAATGAAACCTCATTTAGTGGATAATGTCACTTTCCACCTTCTAATCTCCATCTTTGCTTGGAAACTCACATCAGAATTTACACATTTGGTGGTTGGCCAAGAATTTGACCTCAGTGCCAGGAATTTGATCTCATTGAAGCTAAGGGCCTATATGAAATCACTCTATTTTTTCCTAAAGTGCTGTCTGCCACTTACATGCTCTGGATTACTGAAATACATTTAGATAGCATTTGATGTAAGAAATACTTTAAATTGTTTTTCATTTATCATACACTATTTTCTTGGGCAATTATTTTTATACTTCTTCCATCAATTGTCGGTTCAGTAGGACGTGTTCTCATAATTCCAGGAAGTCATGTTATGGTTGTCAAGACGAGGTGTTGCATAATCGGTAACAGTAAATAGGTTGATTCTTTGAAGCTATTCCTGCTGGAAGGTGTATAAGGATATCCATGGAAAGGTGCCAAAGTCTACCTGCCAACAACTGAGACCTAGGAGTTGAAAGAGCAGGGAGATAAATAAGGAAATGTGCTATAACTGTCCTGAAATATTGAAATATTAGCCTGGGAGGCACTGTGTGAAAGTACAGTGATCCCTTGTTTTACGTGGCAACGTGTTCTAGTAGGAAAAAGAGTGATCTATCCTTAACTCACTTTTGCTGCTGGATTCGGAGCGTGCTTGGTAAAAACGAGTCAGTGTAGAGGGAAAAGATCCTCTGCTAATTCAGTGCCTGGCGTATGGTGGGTACTCAGTAGATGTTTGGTAATAAGGCCATGGATGAATAAATTAATGTAGTCATGGAGCAATTGGTCCAAACGATGAAAACCCATCCCTTTGTAAAATTTAGAAAAGGCTTGAAAAACTAGGGTTCTAGTTTGCACTGGAAAAGCTTAGACGGTTAGTGGATAATCTCTTCCTGGAAAAGGAGGGAGCCAGAGTGCTAGGTTCAGGCTTGAGTAGGGACTGACAGAGCTGGACTTAAAGATGGGGACTTCACTTGACTGCCGGCTCAGGTAGGGGCTGTGCTTTGAGCGGCAGACCTAGGAAGAAGCCAAAGTAGAAGGAAGGCAGATGGACAGAAGTTCTCTCCTGAAACAGAAAAAATCAGAGCAAGGCAATGGAACAGAAATCAG
Organism: Phocoena phocoena; assembly: GCF_963924675.1. Taxonomy (NCBI): domain Eukaryota; kingdom Metazoa; phylum Chordata; class Mammalia; order Artiodactyla; family Phocoenidae; genus Phocoena; species Phocoena phocoena. The sequence continues at coordinate 1,396,191 of NC_089223.1, forward strand.
GAAAAAACTGGAGGGCCAGGAGCTAAACAAATTCTTGGCAGCAAAGCGTCATAATTGCAATAACTTCTTAGAAGATGAGGTAAGCGTGCTGTTGTAGAGATGGCTAGCGGTATCCCAATACCTAGTCTTCCTTACTTACTTAGTAATAACTACCCTGTTGGTCAGTGAACACACTGCAGTCCAAGAAGAAGTAAGGACATTCTCCATCCTTCCTTGCAGCTGGTTATAGTCACGTGATGACAGTTTGGCCCATGAGCTGTGGCAAAATTGGTGTGCTACTTTTAGAAAATCTACTTTAAAGGAACTGGATGTTCCCCTCCTGGATTTCCCCTCCATCCTGCTTTGTGAAATGCAAACGTGAAGGCTGGTGCTCCAGCAGCCATTTTGGACCATGGATGTTGCTCTGGAGAAGGCAGAGTGGAAACTAGGAAGGAGCCTGTGTCGTAAATACTTCATGAACCTGGATTGCTTATCCCTGGATTCATTTTACACGGAAAAGTAAAAAGTCCATCTTACTCAAGTTACTGTTTTCCGAGTCTACGTTACAGCTCATATAGACTACAACTGGTCTTGGCAGTTGCAAATATTCCTTCATTTACTTTCTAAAAATGAGTCATCTTGAAAGTAATGGAAAACTGTTCTAGAATACCCCCAGAAAAGAGCGTGATAATCATTGATACTGACTGATAAAACTAATCATTGACCAAGCTGTTACAATACCTGAAATTTTATTTGGTTTCTGTACAAAGTGGAAACACGTGTAAACATGATTTTTATATTTTCTGGTGAATCGATGGTAATAGTCCTATAATTTTAGTATAGCACGAAACTTTGGCTAATCCTCTAAGTTTTCAGATGGAAAAGCTGATTCAATGACTTAACCAAAGAAAAAAGTTTAATTTTTTGTAGAAATGAAACTAGCAGCTAGCTATCCCGGTTTTCAGTCCCATGTCTTTGTATTCTACTATAGTGCTAGTATTTCAAAGAAGATAACATGTCCTCATTTCTGCCAAACCATAATTGCTCAAACGTTCTCAAAGCCAAGAGATACTATTCAGTATCTGAAAGCATAAGAATTTCTCCTTCAAAAAATTTAAGAAATAATCTTAAAATTTTGAGTTCCATCGCAGTAAGTTTATATCAATTTACATTCCCACCAGAACTATACTCTTGTATTGACATAGTAAGACACAGATAACTCTCTATGTTAATATTTTAAAATGTTTCCCTCTGGTGGATATAGCATTTGGAGGTTACTAACTGCCTGATATATCCCTGCATAAAACTTGTCCTGTTTTATTTTGATGTACAGTCTAATCCATCTCTTCATTTGATTGTAGTCTGGTAATATCTGCTGCAGCGAGAATAGGGAAGCAGTCTGTTCTTTCCTATAGCCTGGTAGATCAAGATGTACTTCTTCTTATTAATGCTTTAGAAATGATGGTTTCAGATTTTCGACTTGTTGGATTATGCTGGGAATCTCTAGGATTGTAGTCATATTTAAGAAACTCCGTGTACAGTTTATTTCAGGTGTGAGCTGTACAATTTTAGGGTATTTTAAGTGTTCTCGTACTGTGACTAATCTTAACCAGAATGTCAGCCTCACTCATCGTAGGGTCGATGCCCTCACTGGAATGGCATAATATGAATTGCATATTATTTTGATTGATGTTAGCATTTTACGTTAAGCTGGCAAGAAATTAGTAAGGTTCTGAATAGCTAAGGTACAGGCGAGCCCATTTCCGGCCAAGGGAAGAGTGAAGGAAGGCATAGACTGGCAATAGCAAGGTGCCCAGTTAGAACAGGACATCCTGTAGGGTCAGGAATCACCAAGTGATGCGTCAGAAAGGTGTTCCAGAGTCAGGTGGGAGGGTGGGATATAGTATCAGAGGCAAATGACTCAGCAAGGACCAAGCGTCCAATGCTGGTAAGTCATCATGAATAGAGTGTATTGCCTCAAAGTTAGGTAATTAAAGGCCTGAGACTAGATCACAAAGCGGCATAAGATAACAGACTGCACGGTTGGGATGATGAGAAAGTGAGAAACAGCTCTGCTGGCAGCCAGTCCATAAGGTTCCCACTTCACGTAAACATTGTTAGCCAGGAAGAGTTCCCTCTCTGCAACCATAAAAGGGACTAAACATGCCCCCTCCCTCCTGACTCCACAAGGGTCCACGGCTCAGCCCTCCCACTGCAAGAACGGGTGAGATGGCCTCCAGCCGCCCCCTCTTTGGCTTCACGGGAGGTCACCTCTCCCAGGGCTGTTCCCAAGCCAGTGACACCGTGGTAGGGGCTCCAGAGCTGAGGCGTCTCTGCCTAATGTGGACTCTTCTAACGGACAGGCTGGCTGCCCCACTGCCCCCCCAACCCAGGTGTTTCTCAACACAGGTCTGAGTCAGAAGGATTTCCTATACAACCTGCTTTCACAGATGTCAGAGAAACATGGTGGTCTGCAGGTCCCCCTGCTTCTTCCCGCTGCCCCTCCCTTGTCTCTTCAGAGATGTTCCCCTGATAAATCTCTTACACTTGTACTTTTTACCTGGCGTCTGCTTCCCAGAGGATAATCTGACACGGTTGGTTCTGCGGAGGCAGGATGAAGGACGGGTCTGCCGATGGACGGCGTCACTCACCCCCTAGGTGGCAGAGAGGACCGGGGGATGCTGGCCCAGCGGTCTGAGGTCACAGACACTCCAGGCTGAGGGATGGTGGTCCAGCGGCTGTTCCTGCTGGAGCAGAATGCTCTTGTCAGTGTGGCGATTCTGACACTGAAAAGGTGCAGGGGAACCGTGCATATATGAGCAGTGGCTGGAGCTTCGCGGTCATGCAGAAGATGGAGCCCAGGCAGAGAACATATACAAACCTGTAGGCGGTGGTCAGTGCCCTGGCCAGCTGGTCAGGGCCCTAGAAGGAAAAGTGCTAAAAAATCAGAGACAAAGCCATGGGAGGTAGAGGCATGCATGTAGGTGTGAGCAGAGCGTGCAGATATTTTTACAATCATGTGTTCATGGCCTCCCACCAGACAGTGTCCGTCATGGGAAAGGCACTGAACAGCTATGGTGACAGAATGATTCGGCCCATCCTGGCCATTAGCCGTCTGAGAACTGGCACAGTGGGCCCATAAGGAGGGTCACCAAGAAGGAAGAGAGGAGACTACACATGCACCCAGCCATAAGGATTCTCGCTTGCAGAGGCTGACATAGCTGCTGTTGCCTCTAAATATCTCACTTGCCAGCAATGGAGACCAATGCTGAGCCTCCCATATGTTGGTTTCTCAAGGAGACCAACCGTCAGCCTGGTGGCAATTCAGCTACACTGGGCCCCATTGGCCAGAATTCATCCTTCCAGGAGCAGGTACCTATTTGCTGTACCGGTTTGACTTTCCTGCCCTCAGAGCCCCAGCCAGCATCTTTGGGGGCTTACAGAGTGCCTGATCCTCAGGCAGGAAATCCCACATGGCGCACCATCTGAACACTGAAGCAGAAGCGGTAGCAGACTCACTTTCCCAGGATCCCCTGGTGCGTCACGTACCACGCCAACCAGAGGCAGTCGGCCTGCTAGAGCCCCGCGATGGCTTTTCGAAGGCATCCTTGAAGGGCCATCTTGGAGGTAATAGTCTGCAAGGAAGCGGTGTCACTCCCAGGATACAGTATACACAGCAAATTAAGAGACCTCCCAAGAAAACCATAATTTGACAAGATACGTGCACCCCAATGTTCATAGCAACATTATTTACAATTGCCAAGACGTGGAAGCAACCTATATGTCCAGTGACAGATGAATGGATAGAGAAGATGTGGTGCATATGTATATATATATATACATATAAAGGAATATTACTCAGACATAGAAGAGAATGAAAGTTCCATCTGCAGCAACATGGATGGACCTAGACATTATCCAACTAAGAGAAAAACAAATATCATATGATATCACTTATATGTGGAATCTAAAATAAAATGATACAAATGAACTTATTTACAAAACAGAAACAGACTCACAGACATAGAAAGCAAACCGAAGGTTACTAAAGGGGAAAGAGGAAGATAAATTAGGAGTCTGAAATAAACATAAACACACTACCGTATATAAAATAACCAACAAGGACCTACTGTATAGCACAGGGAACTCTACTCAACATCTTGTAATAACCTATAATGGAAAAGAATCTGTAATAGAATAGATATATGTGTACTTTGCTGTACACCTGAAACTAGCACAACATTGTCAATCAACTCTACTTCAATTAAAAAAAAAAAGCGAGTGACCTCTCCACGTGGCTCTGTATCTCCAATGGGAAGAATACACAGTTCTCAGGACCAAAGTGGTTCCACTTACTGTCACTGCCAACGTCCCACCGGGAACTCTGTGCTCTCTCTGGTTGCCGTGGAAACTGGAAGGGATCCCTCTCACAGTAGGAAACACAAAAGTTATCCCTGGAACTACAAGCTGTAGGTCCTTGTGACCAGAGCCCAGCAGGCAGAAGAAGCGAGTGATTGTCACTGGTCATGGGGAAGAGGGGGCTGCTCTTAACACGGCTGGGCAGGGGGGAGCACGTGTGGGACTCAGGTGACCGCCGGGGCATCTCTGGGTACCCCTTTTCAACCGTGTGGTGAACAGACCCGACAGCAGCCCTGGCCTGGGAAAGGTACGCTTCAGACAGGAAGAGCTGGCTGCCACTGCGAGCTGGGCCCCCAGGCTCCGCAGGGCTGGCTGCTGAGGGAGGGGAATGGATAAGGGATAGTGGAGGAGAGTAAGGATGAATGGCCTTTGCAGTCAGAGACCAAGAATAGCCACTGCGTCTTGTTTATGTCCCACCAACTCCCTCCCCCACGTTTCCACTTTGGGTGGGAAGTGAGAACCCTGGGACCCTGGAGAAGCTACTCCCTGAGCACCCGTGCGTCTGTGCAGTGTTACGAGTGGAGAGCGGGAGCCTTGAAGGTCACCTCTCAGACTCCCCTGCTGGGAGGAATGGGGGTCGCTGAGGGCCTGGGGCAGCCCCCTTGGGCTCCACGGAGCAGCATTCCCGCCGAGGACATGCTGGCTGTCCCAGGCAGCTCCAGCCAAGCCTGTGGTGGTGCTGGAGCTGGGCCCTCTTTCCATCACGGACCTCCCCGACTGGACACCTTTGCTGTTCGCTCCACGACAGCCTGGCCTTGTCTGTGTGGCTCTGTAGCCTGAGCTTCTCCACCCCGAGCCTCCTGTCTTCTCTCTCTCCTCAAGGATGTCAGACCCGCATCCAGGTCAAGGGCTCTCTTGGCCCTTCCTCCTTCCTCCATCCTTTCTAAGTCTTTCTCCCAATCAACGTCTTCATTGGACCCGGAACGACACAATAACTGACCACCCAATTGTCACCTCTTTGTGACAGTATCCAATCTAGAAACAAGATCTCTTTTGACACACCTCCTAGAGTAATGAAAATAAAAACAAAAATAAACAAATGGGACCTAATGAAACTTAAAAGCTTTCGAACAGCAAAGGAAACCATAAATGAGACAAAAAGACAACCCTCAGAATGGTGGAAAATATTTGCAAATGAAGCAACGGACAAAGGATTAATGTCCAAAATATACAAACAGCTCATGCAGCTCCATATCAAAAAAACAAACAACCCAATCAAAAAATGAGCAGAAGACCTAAATAGACATTTCTCCAAAGAAGACATACAGATGGCCAAAAAACACACCAAAAGATGTTCAGCATCACTAATTATTAGAGAAATGCAAATCAAAGCTACAATGTGGCCCCTGTTTCTTAACCAGCCTAACCCCAACTCATTCAAGAAGTGTGTTCCAATTCCTCTTTTCTGAGACATACCATGGTTCCTTTGAGTTGCATTCCCGGCAACTAGCAAAAAAACAAAACAACAACAAAATAAAAACAAAAATCCTCATAAAAAACAAAAACAAAGACCACCAATAAACAACAACAAAACACCAACCTAGCTTTCTGACTACCACTGTATCTGGCCGTCTTTGACTGGGAGGTTCAATAATTATTAGCATTAGACAAACTTCGGTTTGATTCTCAATTCTGCCACTTATTAACCTGTGGGATTTTGTTAGAACTAATTTAATCTATATACAGTAGTGACCCCAAATCCCACAGCAAATTTTACTAGACCAAACCTAAACTGAATGCATCTTAGATCCCTAAAATGTTTGTGGCTGCTCCAGTTTTCTACTCACCCCTCACAATAAAAGGGATTATGTGTTGGAGGGATAATCAGATGGAAAGAGATAGTGTTATTACGAGATTACAGCAAACACAGCTAACATCTGCAAATTCTATAAAAATATATGACCAGGGCTTCCCTGGTGGCGCAGTGGTTGAGAGTCCGCCTGCCGATGCAGGGGACGCGGGTTCGTGCCCCGGTCTGGGAGGATCCCACATGCCGCGGAGCGGCTGGGCCCGTGAGCCGTGGCCGCCGAGCCTGCGCGTCCGGAGCCTGTGCTCCGCAACGGGAGAGGCCACAACAGTGAGAGGCCCACGTACCACAAAAAAAAAAAAAAAAAAAAAATATATATATATATATATATATATATGACCATATGAAAACCCTGCTGGGGTTCTTCCCAAGGGCTTTGAAGATTAAACTTCATTAGCTTCAATGTAAATTAGTTTTCCGTGTGAAATAATGAATGATTGGATGCACCATAAAACCATCGTCTCCTTCAAGAAAAGCTGACTACTTGCTGGGTATTCAGGTTTGGGGATGGTAGATTCAAAAGGCAGCTTGGCTTTGAGGCTAAAAGAATAAGAGAGTGGAGGGGTAGAGAGAGAGACAGATAGACAGACAGACAGAGAAAAACTTAGAATTAGGAGAACCTCTGCTTAGACCCTGGGAAGACAGAAGCCTAAAGAATATTCTTAGGAAGCTTTGTTCTATGCGAGTGTGGCCAGCCCTTCCGTAATACGCACATTATTATTAAAATGTTTGGAATTTAATATGCATTGACTTATTAATATCGTGGGGTTGCCCTTGTTGGTTAAATTATACCCAGCTTACACACATGTGCAGGTTGTAGTGGAAATAATGACGAAAACAACATGCCAACTTTGTGCAGGTGCCGTTAGAAGGTCTTCTCCCGTGTGACCTCATTTAATCCCCACAATAACTGTTGAAGGTAGGTACTCTCATCACTGTCATTTTATAAACGAGGAATTGAGATCAAAGCCTTCCTAACTTCTTCAGAGTCACACAGCTATTATTAAACGGTGGGGACAGGATTGAAATCGAGCCTGACCCTGGAGCCTGCGTCATCTATACAATACTGGCAAGGGGGTGCTTCGATGCCTCCATAGATGTCCTTAATTCACTATTCTTCTGACCTTCTCCAGGCGGGGACAAATCCCATTTCTTCATCACACCTTTGTCTCAAATTCATTGAAGCGGGGCAGATTATGCTATTCTTTATACTCATTAATTTTCCCCTCCATTAAATATAAATCCCAGCACTGTGTACAAAGAACCCATGAGCTTTGGAGGCAGATAAGACCTGAGTTTGAATTTTGGCTATGTTACTTAGAAGCTGTGTGAACTGCGGTAGTGTTACTGAGCCCAAGGTCACTCTGCTCACTTCCTGATAGGCCAATGAATCGGGGAAAAGGTGTTGAGGCCAGGGATACGACTTTATTTGGAAAGCCGGCAGACCGAGAAGGTGGCAGACTAATATCTCCAAAAAACCATCTTATTGTGGTCTGGGTGCCAGTTTCTTTTATAGCACAGAGACGGGGAGGAGAAGAGGAAGTAAAGTGAAAAGGCCACAAGTTTGCAAATATCCCCAGGAATGGCCAGACTCAGGGAGGGGATGTGTGAATTTCTTCTTTCTTGCGGCCGTCCACAGGTGGACAGAGTCCGGATGCTTCCCGGAACAAAGGCACTTTGGTTTACCATTCAGGCAGAGGGGCAGGGTTCCCCGGGGTAGGCCGTTACGTATAGACAGTAACCTCTTAGTGAACAAAAGCAGCGGAAAGCAAAGGTTAAAGTAAAAGAAACAGATCCAACATGGAGTCAGATTTGGTTCTTCCATGTAACAGTAGGATCTCATTTCCTTATTTTTAAAACAGATGATAATAGTATGTAGTTTACAAGCAGTGTTTATGTTACATAAGATAATGTCTATCAGATGAATGGACAAAGAAGATGTAGCCCATGTATACAATGGAATATTACTCAGCCATATAAAGGAACGAAATTGAGTTATTTGTAGTGAGGTGGATGGACCTAGAGTCTGTCATACAGAGTGAAGTAAGTCAGAAAGAGAAAAACAAATACCATATGCTAATGCACATATATATGGAATCTAAACAAAAAAAAAATGGTTCTGAAGAACCTAGGGTAAGACAGGAATAAAGACTCAGATGTAGAGAATGGACTTGAGGACATGGGGAGGGGGAAGGTAAGCTGAGACGAAGTGAGAGAGTGGCAAGGACATATATACACTACCAAATGTGAAATACCTAGCTAGTGGGAAGCAGCCGCATAGCATGGGGAGATCAGCTCAGTGGTCTGTGACCACCTAGAGGGGTGGGTTAGGGAGGGTGGGAGGGAGACACAAGAGGGATGGGATATGGGGCTATATGTATATGTATAGCTGGTTCACTTTGTTATACAGCAGAAACTAATGCACCATTGTAAAGCTATTATACTCCAATAAAGATGTTTAAAAAAATATAAAAAGAAAAGTGATAATATCTATAACAACACCTAGTGTATATATCACAAGAGTTTAATATATGGTCATTTTCTTTCCTTCTTTACCAGGAAATTAGCTAAGATACTCCAAGTATGCTGGTATGTTTATATCAATATTCCTATTTTCTTAAACACTCAACCTGTCCAAATATTAATAGTTTGGATACTTTCTTGGTAAGCAGTTTTCCGTATTGAGGTGATGAAGAAAGTGTTGTGTAATAAAGTAGCTTGTGTAAGAACTGGGGGTAAGTTTATAGAGAATTTTTGCCAAGTGATTTCTGTAGAAATATGACGAGCTTACTTATCTTTTAAGTGTAATTATATTTGATTTGCAGTTCTTTTCTACTCCTTAATTCAAGACCTCATGCTTCTATGTTCTCGTCCACCAAAACCATAAATATATGACATTTTGTTGGTCATCATGCCAGTGGGAAAATCTTAGCTCAGAAATACCCAGGATAAAGATCTTTCCTTATTGTTATTAATTCATTCCACTCTAAGGATGAGAGTATAAAATTTTGTATCATTCTCTAAATAGGCATTTTAACATGAAAAAATGTTAAAGTCTATAATTAGAAGTTAGAAGTCTATAATTTTAGGGATCAAACACCTACAAACACCTTTTTTTAGTAAACAGAACGACATCGCAAAACTTAGCTAAGCCGCTACATTTAGAGCAAAATGTTACTATGAACCAATTACAGTAAATATTTAGTAACTTTACCCAAAATAGACATCGTTGCAGTGGAAAAAACCCCAATACATTAGGAATGCAACTTTATTTTTATGGTCCATCTAAGTCAGCGTTAAATATTAGTCTTGTTTATATTAGTAAACTTTTAAAAAGTATAGCAAAATCCCAGAATAGAAACAAAATATAAACTTAAATTCGTATAGCACATTCTTAACATATTCATCAAAAGGTAACATCGTCCAAATAAAGATTTCAATGCAAATTTGTATTTTATATTAATGAACAAAATGATGAGCAAACTTTTTTATGTATATGGAGAAAATGTTTTGTGAAAATTGTAAGTACATAAGAGACCCTTTTTAATCGCTTATCTTAAATGAGTTTAAGATGATTATCTGGGAAGATACATAGATACATAATGACTCATTGGAGCATTGCCAACTCTGGGTCATGTACATGAGGTTTTTATGTATGGGTGATCTTCCATGAACTTCTCAGGTTTTCTTGGTCGGTTTGTTTTTGTTTCTTTTTCCTATTAAAGGTTCAGAATTAAGCTGGAAACAAACGAGGGCACTTTAGTGTGGCTGGTATAACAGACGTTCTCTTTAGAGTTTTGTGGTTGATGTTACATGGAATGTGGGCTCACTGGGAATTCACACAAACGGGGCATAAAGTGAAGCAGTAAGCTACGATGTAAGAAAATTCTGTCTTGGTCTCTCCGGTTTCCGAGTATCTTACAAGCATTGATAGTTCTGTTTTGGATTATCTGTTCAAAGGTGTTTGTGTAGCAAGTGGCCTTGGAAGATAGAGCTACTGTGTCCCTCTGGGACAGAGGGCTGGTTTGTCTGTGGTCCGCTGTGATAATAAGCATGATGTCTGCTTCCCAAGCAAAGGTCATGTGTAGGTTTGCTCTGGTCTTCTATTGATACAAGATTGGAGTGGGTGTCCTCAGCTGGAGGACCTTTCCTGTGACACAAGCCACTGTGTGTGGGGGCGTCACTTGGCCCTGTCACATAGCCCTCCCTCCTGGAGCTGAGAGAAGAAGAGGGTGGTGCTCAGGCTACTGCTGTTGGTGTGGGTAAGAAACTGTCCTGTTCTCTGACCCAGGAGCATCGCGGCTTCCGCACATCCTCCAGGAGCATCGCGGCTTCCGCACGTCGCCGGAACTGTGGCCGTCCAATGCAGCTCGCAAGCACAGCTTAATCCCCAAACTCATCACAGTTCTTGGTGGCTACTACAGACGGTTTACAGACCTAGATACTGTATGGCATATAGCGTGAAACATCTATATACACCCCAGATAACCAGGAACATTTCAATGGGGTAGAGTGCTACATGGGAAGTGACTCATGACTGCCTATGGAATTATAAGAATTTATCTTCCTGCTGGTTTGGGACGGGCCAGTACTCTCGGGACACTGAGAATGTTTCCAGCTGTGACTCACAGGGCTGAAAACACGGGCCTGATGTGAAAACTTCCCAGGATGTGGTCTAGCGTGCAAAGACAAGCTGGACCAAAGAGAGTCTTCTCTCAAGATTCTGAGTGGGAGACAGAATCCGACATGACAGGTACTGCAGCTGAAAGGATGCAGAGAGAGGTGCTCATGGATGTCGTCAGAGCCGCGAGGTCTCAGGCGAGTCAGACTTCTGAGGAAGAAAAGTGTGAGGAAAGGGAGCTCCTTCATGAAGGAGGAGGCTGAGAAGAGGAGAGAAGTGTGTAAACACACACAGAGCAAGAGAGATCAGGGAAGCCACATGGCTAGAGGCAGAGGAGGGCTCCACCCCCGGGGCTGCCTGTGTTCCTGGCTGTTTCCAGCTCCACTTTACGGCCCGTTTGTGTGAATTCCCAGTGATCCCACGTTCCCTGTAACGTCAACCACAACTCTAAAGAGAACGTCTGTTATACCAGCCACACTAAAATGCCCTCGTTTGTTTCCAGCTTAATTCTGAACCTTTAATAGGAAAAAGAAACAAAAACAAACCGACCAACAAAAACTGAGAAGTTCATGGAAGATCACCTATACATACAAAACTTATGTACATGACCCAGAGTTGGTAATGCTCCAGTATGAGTCATTATCTATGTATCTTCCCAGATAATCATCTTAAACTCATTTAAGATAGGTGATAGGGTCTCCTGGGCTTCCCTGGTGGCGCAGTGGTCGAGGGTCCGCCTGCCGATGCAGGGGACACGGGTTCGTGCCCCGGTCTGGGAAGATCCCACATGCCGCGGAGCGGCTGGGCCCGTGAGCCATGGCCGCTGAGCCTGCGCGTCCGGAGCCTGTGCTCCGCAGCAGGAGAGGCCACAGCGGTGAGAGGCCCGCATACCGCAAAAAAAAAAAAAAAGGTCTCCTATATAGTTAAAATTTCACTAAACATTTTCTCCATATACATAAAAAAGTTCCCAGAAGGCTTCATCTTGCTCTGATGACATTAAAGAAAAATGACATAAAAGTCCATGATTGAAAGATTTGTTTCTTTATGTATTCGTTCACTTTAACAAACTTTTCCTAAGTGCCTTTTATTTATCTATTTATTTTTTAGGTGGCATACCTTCATTTTTATTTATTTATTTTTCAAGCAGTCACCAAGTTTTGTTGATTCTGCTACCTAAATACTTCTTACTTCTATCTACATTCCTTCTTTAAATCTATTTTTTGAATTGAAGCATAGTTGCTTTTCAATGTTGTGCTAGTTTCAGACGTGCAGCATCTAAGGTACGTTTTGTACACCTGGACATGGGGAAAAGAAAAGACGAATTCCTAAATAGAGCAAGATATAGGCTTTGTGTTCGGACAGTACACAGTCTACCGGTGCGAACAGAGCAGAGCATCACGGCACAGTCGGACTGTGGAGGTGGAAGAGTCACAGTGAGGCTGCTCAGGTGAGAAACTTCAGGAGGGACCACTCACTCAGAGCCCAAGACCGTCTACGGATACTTTATCCTCAATACCTCCCGAGAGAAGGGCGCCCTCAGGGACTGAGCAATGTTGTGGTCCTAGTAGCCTGGACGTCATCTCATAGAAGGAAATACTAGCGTTAGACGCTGGCGTGGGGCTGGTAGCAGGCAAAGAATAGGAGAGGAATGCAACCCAGGCATCAGGTACGTTCTGCGTTCTGCATGTAACTCAGCATCCTCTCCTACTCCTTGCTGTCTGCACTCCTGAATCATGGTAGACAGCCGAAAACTATGTCTCCTGGGCTTCCTGGTAGCCCAGGTCTGGATGCAAATTAGGTTACGCTAACTGGAGGCATTTGTGTGAAATTTGGAAGCTGGCTATGTAGTAGGAGCCATTTTTTCACCGCTACTTTAAGTACCAATAATCCCAAAGAGATGTTAGAGTTTAAAGACGGTTGTAGCAGCCAGACTTAATAGTCTGATGTCTGGTGGGTCTAAAGGCAGCCATTGCAGGAGCTGCAGTCCACACACCTGGGTCTAGTTGTCAGCGTCCCGTGTGTCCTTGAAACAATCAGTGCAGGAGCTGCCCACGCCCCTCCTCCTACAGCAGCCCTTCGATCATTTTGTAAGCATTTAATTTCCTGTGTCAAATCTCTTCTGCTGGAAATATCTGTTTACCACGCTCCACTCTGGCTGACACGGCGTGTTCAAAGGCAAGAGATGTGGGAAAAAAAAAGTCTGTGATCAGGGAATGCGGAGCTGCTAGATGGGTTACAGCCAAGGATGGATGGGGCAGAAAATACAGATGGAGGAGTGTTACAAAGATTACGAGTTTTTAAGTTTTGCTTCTCCCAAAGACTTAGCATCTAGTAGATTTTCATTAAACGTTTGCTGTATGGAACCGTATTTAAAGGCTTTAGAGTTCGACCTTTGTCTTGTAGTGGAGCCAGTGGAGTGAAGAACCACTGAAGGCTTTGACTTAAGAGAACAACACAATGAGATGTGTGCTCCTTGTTGAAAATTCTCTGTGGATGATGTGGGGAAGGAATTGGAATTCTATGGATAGAAAAGCTATCCCAGATTAGCCTGTTGCTAAGGAGGCTACTGAAAACACAGTTTATAAATTTGGTCACATTTTATGCAAAGTTTATTATGTGATTTTGAACAGCTAAAACCTTAAGATGGTCACACTTTGAGATACTGAGAATCTGAAAAATTAAAAAAATATTCATCAAGATCACATCTTTTTTTTCCATTGTTTTAAATTGAAGTAGAGTTGGTTTACCATGTTGTGTTAGTTTCAAGTGTAAAGATCACATACTTTTAAAGCTATCAGGCAGAGGAAATTGTAAACTGTGTAAACAGTATTGCCCTGAGGTGACACCAATTTGACCGGTAAACGGATATGACTTCTATCCGTATTTAGTCGGTATTATGTGATTTGTTTATGGGCCTCAGACTGTCTATATATGGAGATGTATTTTATCATATGATATTACTACGTAGAATATTTTCACGTCCTTTAACAGTGTCATCTGGAGGTCATTTGCACTGAATTTGCTGCAAAATATGTCCCCAAACTTTGGGATGCACGAGAGATGACAGGAAATGCCAGGGTCAAACACTGCAAGACAAATCTTGCTAATTCATTTGAAATGGGAAACTTTAAAATATTAGACCTAGGTTGAGAAAATGAAAGGGGACGGTCAAGCAAAAAAGGTGCTAAAATAGTTCGAGAATAGTTCTAATATCCAAGAACACCTCCTCTAACTGACATTTATTTTTATGGGGAAATTAGTCGAATTATATGAGTGTTAATTTAATGTCTTTGGAAAGTTCCCCCTTTGAATTAAACGGGACTGCTTACACACGGCTCTGTTCTATCACCTACCACGTTGTATTAGAAATACTTTCTTACATGTCTGTGTGATGGAGAAAACATTATATTCCATATCAATCCATTTCTTCCCGGCCAAATAGAAAGATGTTATTTTCCACCCTGGAACCCCATGGTTTCCATGGAACCCTGTGATGTACGGAACTTGGAGGCTTGGCTGTGTGACCCTTGAACAGTCTTCCTCACCCTATCTTCCTTTTTCCCCGTTTATGGCAATTTTTAAGGCCACACGTTGAAGCTGATGGAGCAGCTAGGTAAAAAGAAACTGAGTTTCTGAGTCACTGCATGGGCCCCCTCCCCCCTCGACTCCCCCATCTCCCGACCTGGCCACACACACACACTGGTCCACGCTAGGCTGTGATATAAACTGGAAATTAACCTTTGCTGTGTTAGGCTGCTGAGATTTTGACATGTTTATTACAAAACTAAACTCACTTTGTCTCACTAGATTACGTGTGCTCCTTGAGCTCAGAGGTCTTGCTTTATTTATCTGGATCTCTTGTTCTACGGAAACATCTGAGACAACGCCCTGCACATAGGACATACTCAATATATGTTGAAAAAATAAGTAAATGAGTATTCTCAGCAAGGGGTAATAGGTACCTTTAACTAAGGCAATGGCAGGAAGCCGTATGAGTAATTATTTAAAGACATCTTCAATTTGGAAATGATTTTTAAAAAGAATACTTTTAAAAATATATGGTTCTTTAATAATTATCTATATTTTAAAAATATACAGCTTTAATATTTGACAAATACTGTGTCAGTATTCATTCTTCTTTTAACTTTTTTTGCTGAATATGTCTGGGATTGTTGTGAAATATGAAATGAAAAGTGACGTGTGATGAAACGTATTGCCATGTGTAACATGGAATCAGTTGGACTAATTTTAGGTCATGATGTCACATGTTGTAACATAATTCATTCTCCCCACAGCTGTATCTTCTTAAATCTTTTTCTTACATTGATAGACTTGAATTTTTGAGCAGTTTTAAGTTTACAGAAGAACTGAGCAGAAAGTACAGAGGGTTTTCATATACCTCTCCCTTCCCCTATTATTAACATCTTGGATTATTGTGCAAGATGTTATAGTGGGAAGATGTGTTTTATTGTTTGCTATAATCGATGAGCCAATACCGGTACATTATTAATGACTAAACGCCATAGTTTAGAGTTCACTCGTGCTGTGTTGTAAATGTATAAAGACATGTACCCACTGTTACAGTATCATAGAGAATAGTTTCACTACCCAAAAAATTCTCTGTGCTTGGCTTATTCATCCTTCCCTTGGTCCTTTCTTTTGAAGCCCTGGCAACCACTGATCTCCTCACTGTCTCCATAGTTTTATCTTTTCTAGAAGGTCATATAGTTGGAATCATTCAGTCTGTGTGGAGCCTTTTCAGACGGGCTTCTTTCACTTAGCAATATGCATTTAAGTTTCCTCCATGTCTTTTCATGACTTAATAACTCATTTCTTTTTGTGATTGAATACTATTCCATTGTATGGATGGACCACAGTTTATCTACTTTCCTGTTAAAAGACATCTTGGTTGCTTCCATGTTTTGGCAATGTATAAGTAAAGCTGCTTTAAAAATTCATGTGCAGGGCTTCCCTGGTGGCGCAGTGGTTGAGAGTCCGCCTGCCGATGCAGGGGACACGGGTTCGTGCCCCGGTCCGGGAAGATCCCACATGCCGCGGAGCGGCTGGGCCCGTGAGCCATGGCCGCTGAGCCTGCGCGTCTGGAGCCTGTGCTCCGCAATGGGAGAGGCCACAGCAGTGAGAGGCCCGCGTACCGCAAAAAAAAAAAAAAAAATTCATGTGCAGATTTTTGTGTGAGCAGAAGTTGTCAGTGAATTTGGGTGAATACCGAGGAGGAAGATTGCGGGATCGGATTTTGTGAGCATGTTTAATTGCACCATTTGGCCTCCCAACCAGCAATGGATGAGCTTTCCTGTTAGTCCACATCCTTGTCAACATTTGGTGTTGTCAGTGCTTTGGATTTTAGTCACTTCAGGAAGTGTGTAGTGATTCTTCTTAGATTTTATTCCATGGTACTTAATTCTGTCCTATGTTTTCAGACAAAGTCCTCCTTATTACCTGTGAAAAGCGGAAGAAGACAGTGGAGAACCGAGGTTTACATCTGGGAATGCAGGCTTAATTTATCGAAATCATAGGTCACCTTGGGTCTTAGACTCAACTTTCATGTATGAACAAGTGGGAACTTCGGCTGAAAAACATGCTTCTAAGAGTTAAAATTCTGTGCAACTTACTTTGTTTATCCTTTATTGACTCCAGTACTTTCTGGCTCATGTCCGAGAGCAGGTCAGATCACTGTGATGACGGATGAATCGACCCAGCATCCCCAAAGATCGGAGGAGCCAGTCCCAGCTCTGGAACTAGTGGCCCCATGCTTTGCCCTGAATGTGGTTGCATAGTTGGGACTATGTAGTTGCACACCTTCCTTATAAAGTTGCGCTTGCTATGAAATAAACAGGCTGGAAATGGACAAGAGCAGCTGGTATGAAATTCCTTTCGAAGTACTGACTCTTTTATCTCTGCATTTATGAGATGTGACAGAAGGACAACCAAATGGTCACAGGATGGCTGCAGCTTAGGGCACAGGTACGAAACTCAGGGCACTGATACAGTTGCTTTTTGCAGATAGCTGTTAACATTCTGAAGTGACTGTCAGGTGCTGAGTGAGATTTTTAAAGGTGCTGAGAGTGGGTAAGAGAAATTCCTGGTCAGAGACGCACATTCTCTGTGGTTCACGCTTCCCTTCTGGCAGTAAGCTTTGGGATGACTGCTCTAATTCTGACCCTCGTGTGTAAATATTGTTTGAAGGATAGAGCCTAACAATTCATATAATTCCAAAGAATTCCCAACTCTATACTACTGAAGTTTGGGGGAGAGGAAGGAAGGTGGGTAATGGAAGAAATTTTACTTTATTCCTGGTATTGTTACAGAAAAAAATTATTTTTCTTATCTTTCAAATTGAAACCCGAGTAAACCTGGCTGACAGGCGAACTGACCGTATTATGATGGCACTAAAAGCCAATT
This sequence comes from Phocoena phocoena, assembly GCF_963924675.1. NCBI lineage: Eukaryota > Metazoa > Chordata > Mammalia > Artiodactyla > Phocoenidae > Phocoena > Phocoena phocoena. The sequence continues at coordinate 1,413,437 of NC_089223.1, forward strand.
TATTTGCCAAATGTCCTTCAGTGAGAGCTCTGGTGATTGAATGATACTGAAAGTTGTCCAAAAGGGTGATAAGTTCACTTTTATGTGTTTTGACACTACGGATAAAGAAATTACTGTCATTTCTCATGGATTTTTAGTTATGAGTTACTGACAGCTGTGCAGTACCAGATCTAAATGTCATTACTGCGAGCTCATTGACTTTAGGATATGTACAGTAGGAAAGTTAGTACGCTATTTTAATAAAACCACTTACAGAGAGAGCACGGGGTAAATATGTTTCAGTTTGATTTCAAACTAATTGCTAGTATATTAAAACTATTCTGTAAATACCGAACACGTAGATGATATTCTAGCATCTATCATTAGTCACAAAATATGAATGCTTGTACATTGCCCTGCCCTTTAATTGATTCACATCATAGTAAGGCCAATAAAGGTATAGTAACTGTGGTAAACTGTATTTTTTGTCAATAAATATTCAATCTTCTTCTCTCTTACCACTGAGAGAACCGTACTTCCCCACCCCATCAATTCTGGGTTTGGTCATATAACTTGCTTTGCTAATGGAATGTGGCAAAAATGACATTTTGATAGCTCTAGCCTTTAAAAGAAATTACAAGTTTTCATCAGTTTGTGAAGCACACCTAATCCAGTTCATAGCCTGAAGCACAGCTGCAGCCCACACGGTCCACAGCCAACAGCAAGCACTGTGAATAAGATGTATTTGCAGTGTGTGCCCTTAAGATTTGGAGATTTTTTTCTTCTTGTTATGGAGCATAACATATTTAAAGCCGACAAATGGAGATATTAACATCTAAGATTGAAGCGTTTTTTACAATAACAACAAAGAAATAGAAAGCTCTGGCATTGGCTTGGGGCTGGCTGATGTAATGTAAGAAAACTTTTAGGAGTCTGGAAAAAATGGCAAGCCGTGTTATGTAATAAGGAAATATTTGGCTGAACTTTTGAATGCAAATACCTGAGGGGCTGAGAATGTAATGGATATGGTGTTTGAAATTGGTTGTGATTTGATATATCTGTAAAGCTAATGCAAGAAAGAATAAGCTCAGAAAAGATCTGCACTGTTTGTGAGGGGACACAGAGAGTCTAAGGAAAGCTGGAGGACTCAGAAATGAAATGGTTTCTCATTTCTAGTGAGTCTAAGATAAAAGTGAGAAACCCCTTGAGCCACAAATGCTGACTAGCCCTCAGGACACAGCGTCAGGGCTGTGGCCATCGCAGATGTATAATGTATTATATTTTCTAAGAGGGAAAAGTGAAACAAATAGCATTTGCGGTTGCCATCCTGCCCTCACTACAATACACATTTCCACTCACCCACGTGAACTAACGTAACACCTGCACTGAAATTCACTCATACGTTAACATTGATGCAAACAGCAGCCATGCCTCATTGTATCAGACACCCGTACTCGTGTCTATGTCTGAGATTTAGCCCGTTGTAAATGCTCAGTAGTAACTGCTGAATAAACTCTTGATTTTTTCCCAAGGTCTTGGATTTTAGATGCTAATAGATCTGTTTTCAATAAATGGAGGAGACACATATGTCTTGTATAAAAAGTCAAACTTAAAGGCTTACCAATTTAACATACAATGTAAATACATAAATAATTTTTGCGTGTGGGTAAAAGAAAGACTTTAAATTAAGACACAGTGAAGAAAATGTTTGGAAACTCCAGGGGTTATCTTTCATTAATGTTCATATTGATATAAAAAGTAATAAATGTATTTTTTGGCCAAGATATATATTGCCTAGATTCAATATTGTTTCTGACAAAGGGTAAGAAGACCCAAACATATGAGTACTAAGGAAAAATGCCCTAAAGTAAAGATGGTCTACAACTAATATTTTTTTCTAGTGCAGCCAGAAGTAAAGAAGAAAAGACTTCCTAAGAATTCTTTTTTTTTTTTTTTTTTTGGTTTGTTGGGTCTTCGTTGCTTCATGCGGGCTTTCTCTAGGCGAGCAGGGGCTACTCTTCGTTGTGGTGCGCGGGCTTCTCATTGAGCTGGCTTCTCTTGCTGCGGAGCACAGGTTCTAGGTGCGTGGGCTTCAGTAGTTGTGACACACGGGCTCAGTAGTTGTGGCTCATGGGCTCAGTAGTTGTGGCTCACGGGCTCTAGAGCGCAGGCTCAGTAGTTGTGGCGCACGGGCCTAGTGGCTCCACGGCATGTGGGATCTTCCCGGACCAGGGCTCGAACCCGTGTCCCTTGCACTGGCAGGCGGATTCTTAACCACTGTGCCACCAGCGAAGCCCCTCCTAAGAATTCTTGAGAAAAGTATTACAATTGATGTTATTGAGAATTCAAGAAAAATTTCCCCCAAGTTTACTTGGTTTGTGAGTGTATTGGCTTACCCTTCTGAGTTTGCATCAGTTTAAAACTCAGGGGATGTAAAACAGAATTGCCAGCATTATGTCTAGATATCCTTGCAGACCAAAAGAAACTTGAGTCATGAAGTTTGTAACAGTACTTGCTTTTTCCATGCTGTCTCTGTCTCCATGACAGAAGCAGCTGTAGAATGAAGGGAAAGATCTTAAGCCTTCTAAAGTCTTGAGTCATTTTAGAAATTCCTTCCCTTTGTATTAATTACATATTTTAATTTGATGCTGCGTTCTAAGTGTAGTTTCACACAAGAGGCTGAAGACACGAAAATCCAAAGTAGTCTTCAGAAGTCTCTCCAGAAGAGAAAAATCTGTTAGAAATGAGCATGTATAGGAAAAAATAGAAAAAATTTGTTTTAAATTTATAATAATGGAAAAAATTTTAAAATACTGTTTATAAGACTAGAAGCTTAAAGTGTGTCTTTCCACCACAGACTTCAGCATCCCTTCCACTGATACTCATGAATTTTATTACAAAATTCCTTGGCTTCACTACACTAGCTTTACCAGTTGTTTTCTTCGTGGACCTGTGTGAAGAATTAAGTATTTCTCTATTATTTTACTCGTGTATTTACTTTGTAGTTGAATTCAATTTATAATACATAGATCAAAGTCTTCCCAATTTGCAAGAAAATTAGCTGTTTATAAAATATTTAAGCTATTTAAATGTGTTAGAATCCAAGGGACCTCAACATTCCTTTTGAGCTACTCAGTGAAAGTAGACTTTGAAAATCCAAGAACAATCTTAACTGAAATTCCTATCTTAACAAGAAGAGAGAGAGAGGGAGAATTCCTAGTGTGATGGTCAGGGACCATTATACTGCGATGATTTGACTTATGATTATTTGACTTTTGGAGAGCTCAAAAGCACTAGGCATTCAGTAGAGAGCACACTTGGAATTCGGAGTGTTGATCTTTTCCCGGGCAAGTGATTTGTGGTTCAGTACTGTCTTGTGAGGCTGGGCGGCCACGTGGTCACCAGGGTAAAGAACTGACATGCTTACGACCACTCTGTATGCAGACAACCATTCTGCTTTTCACTTTCAGTGCAGTATCCAGTCAGTTACACGAGAGAGTCAACACTTTATTATACAATAGGTTTTTTAGATGATTTTGCCCAGCCGTAGGCTAATGTAAGTGTTCTGAGCCTGTTTAAGCTAGGCTAGGCTAAGCTATGATGTGTGGTAGGTTAGCTGTATTCAATGCATTTTTGACTTACGATATTTTCAACTTACAGTGGATTTATCAGGACTTAGCCCCGTCGTAAGTCAGGGAAAATAAGACATTTTGGCCAGTAACTTAAATCATGAATTAAAATATTTTCCTCTGGAAGCTGTCAAATTATCAAACCACATCTAACTTTGTAAAATATCCATGTCTAAAGAACAGTAAATATGTCATGTTTAAATGTGCCTTGAAAGATTTGATTGTAAAGCTGACAACTTTACAATCCTCAAATGTTTTAATTGGAAAAAAAAGTAAATCACATTTATCATGAACACATTTATAATTATCATGAAAATAGGAGGACTGATTTTTATCACCAGGACTAGAAAGGGTGACAGAAAGCACAAGAAAGGGGGCTACGTAAGATTGCAGGAGATATTTTCTGTGCACGTGTGAGTGGAAGAGGAGCAGCGGTGGGTGAGAAGCACACAGGAATATTCCCTGCTCTTTCCCACAAGGCCTGAGGGCACAGTCTTCTGGCGTCCCACGCATTTGCATTTTTAAGCGCTCTTTGCAGTTAGCATCCTTGTATCTATCTGATACAAACCTGGTAGAGCAGTAAACTCAATGATTTAGAAGAAAATACCATAATGTCCCTTGGTTTCTAAGATTCTAAAAGGAAAGCAGCATAAATTCAACATAAGCTAATTCAGACTATCGTATCGTATCCAAATTATTAAATGGAGGAAATGTTGTACCTTCTCTAGCTACATCCTCTTAGGAGGTTTATAAAATTCATATTTGCTCTTAAGGTCAAGATTGAGGGATTGACCACCGACGAGGACCTTGTCTAATTGTCAGCTTATATATTGTTTTTTATTTCCAGAAAAACGTCTGGAGTCTCCATACAGGTAGCTACCATTGAATAATAAGTAGCATGGAATGGTCCCACCCAGCCAGAAGTTTAAGCACATACAAGGGCAAGGATGTTTCATAATTACAGGCTCTTCTCCCTCTACATGATCCCGCTTTTCCACATCTGTGGTACCATCATCAAGCACAGGGTCTTGCAGTTCTGTATTATAATATCAGGGTATTATAACATCCCTCATGAGAGGACTTTCAGCGGTGGACTGACCACTGTTACTGACCTGTAGAGACTTGTGGTGTGGTAAGCACTCATGGCCCCCAGCGTTTGCTGCTGGTTTTCCTCTATTTTTGTAAGCAGCTCTTTGCAGGAAACCGCCCTCAGCAGGAAGCCCCTTTTCTTGTTACTTTAGCAGAGCTATATTGTCACTAATCTTAAACCAGGCGCCCCCATGCTCTATTCGTCTCTGTCCCAAGCACACAATACTTTGCCTAACCTGTTGGTTCTTTCCGTAGATCAAAGTAGAAATAAAGAATAAGTAATTAACAGATGACCAGATCTCTCCCCCAGCTTCCCCTTCAGTAATCTGGCAAAGTGTGTGAACAAGACAACATCTGAAGAAAGATCACCAGCAGTTGACAAGCCTGCCCACAGCGGGGGATGACGACCAATCTCACCTCCCTTCTCGATGATTCACTGAAATTACTTCCCTTTTCCCCTTTAAAAACCTTCACGGCCGAGCAAAATCTCTGGAGGTGGATTTTGGGGACCCTGAGTCCACCTTCTCCCCAGATTGATGGCTTTCGGATTAAAAGCAACTTTCCTTTCTACCAACACTTGCCCCTTGGGTACTGATTTTCCAGCAGCAAGCAGCTGGACCTGAGTTTGGTAATGTTTGGGGACGTGGTTCCGTAGTAGAATGTGGAAACTGTCCCAACTGCATTGCCTTCAGGTATGATTCTCTGTGTATTCGCCTGCTGCAACCAAGAATACTTTTTCTTTTTCTCCTCTCTCTCTCTCTCTCAAACACACACACTTGACAATGAGGGGAAAACACCTTATTACCAGATGTTGGTTTATTAAAACACATTAGCTTTATAAATTTTTTCTAGCATTTTCCAAAAGATATAAGAGAAAATGTATTGAGTAGAAAAACATGATAAATGAAAAATATTTCACGATTCATCAAACTTACCTCATCTGTTCCCCCGTACTGGGCATCAGAATTTGGTAACTGGGATAGAAGAAGGATTTCAATGGGGAGGCCAATATGCAGCAGCTTTTCTCCTAAGGCTTCATACACTTATCAAACCTTAAACCAGTTCATTAAACAGCCAGTGTGATTCACACATCCACTCATTACAGAGTAACTCCTGACATCAGGGACACTGGCACCTGCATGGAAAATGAGTGACACGATTTCTGCAACGGGGCAGGTCAAGTGCAGTGTTTACACCTGAACCACCAGAGGGTCCGACTCACACGTGCTGGGTCAGAATCTACAGAGAGTGGAGCCCAGGGTCATGCCCGTTTTTATATTCACTCTCTGGGTGATTTGAAGGCACACTAGTGAACGTTTGAGGGTAATGTGTGAATTTCTTCTCAAGGAAAACTTAACTCTTAAAACGAAAACAAAGCCATTAAAAACACCGGCAAATGCTTTGCATCCTATGCCACACCTTCAAAATTTCAGATTGTAATTTTCACAGTTTTTAAGGCATCATTTCATTTGCTAAGTTTAGGGTGACAGCATTTTCCTCATCCAACAGAGACGAAAACCATGGCAAATACAAATTGTTTCAAATACTTCCAAATAGGAGGAGCCCTAAGATTTGGATTAAAGTACGACGCTTCTAAAATTCTAGTTGTTTGCCCCGTTTAACTCCATGCTCTTTAAATTCCTTAAGCTTCTTTCTTCTGTAGCCCCATTATGTCACTATTATTCCACCACGAGGCCCAGAATTGGGGCAAGTATTTATCAGACCGTCTCAGGCCATTACCCCAAAGTGTTTCAATGCTCTCCTTAATTTGACCATGACAACTGACCCAGCTGTAAAATTTCAACAGGATATGAATTATCACCCAGAACCACATTTTGGAGTGTCTCAACTCAACTAGTATCATCATATCATATCATATCACATCATATCATATATCATATTGCATTCTATTGTATTGCATGCTATTGTATCATAAACTCATAACTTTCTAACAGTCTGTCTTTTGCTGTACAGTTTTGGCCCAGGATCCCCAGGACCCTGGTGGTGAGTCCTACTTTATCTTATTGCTAGAATCTTGAGAAGTACCCATGTCTTTGACTCCTTACCTCACTATAGAGCACAGTCAGTATCAGAGTTACAGTCTAAGCAGGTAGGCTCATCTACACTTACAATATACATTTTCAAGCTTTTCCTTTCGGCTAGGGCTGGTAGGAACTGTTGCGTATGTTACAGGCAGAATCTCAACAACTGGTATAAATGGATTAGTTAAATAGGTATTGGAAGGCTCTGAAGATTCTACGGAATGGCTTTGGGTTTAAAGTGTTAGAGATTAGGGAAAATCCTCCATTCTCCCTGGGTGATATAGTCACTGGGATCTCATCCAAATCTGCCCTCGGAAGAGGCGATTGCAGTGCCAACTGTTAACGAGTGTTTTGTTTATTCAAAAGGTTGACAGGTGACATCCTTTAGAATAGTCACGCAATGCGTTAACATCTTTGAACACGCTCATTCTTTGGCTCGGTTTTTCCATCTGCATCAGGTCTTTGATGTTGATCATTTTTGTTGGCTCATTAATTCAACTTTTCTTTGTTCAATAAATTCCCTGCATGCTGATGTCGAACTGCCAGGAATAAGAATACTGATGATAGAAATGGCACCAGAGGAATCACTGCTATTCTTGGCCACAGACATTTCCAGCCTGAACAATAGCTGTTTTCTTCATAGCTTTCACCAATGTCATATTTTAAGCAGGGATTTTGTGGGCTCAACAAATGAATGGAAAAGTCTGTAAAATATGTTGCAGAAATCTCTCACAGGTAGGCAGGAAATTTGGAATAGATTATCAGGACAGAAAAGTTATATAGAGATGTCTAGGTCAAAAAGACAGAGTAAAAAAGCTGACGCGTGTGGTGAAGTGTGATGCAGTCAGTAGCCCAGCCGTGCTCTTCCCAGATGATTCTGTATCCACTGCTGTGAAAGAAATTAAAGGAGGAAGGCCAGGAGACCTGGCTATTTGAAGAACTAGGAAGTGTTAAGAAGGCAGGTTTCATAAGAATAGAACTATCTTAAGGTAGTTTATTTTATAACTCGGTATAATAAAGCTCTTATCCTTTTACTTTATTTATTTTCAAAAAATTTTTATTGGCACACAGTTGATTTACAATGTTGTGTTAGTTTCAGGGGTACAGCAAAGTGAATCAGTTATATACATACACGTATCCACTCTTTTTTAGATTCTTTTCCCATATAGGTCATTACAGAGTATTGGGTAGAGTTCCCTGTGCTATACGGTAGGTCCTGGTTGGTTCTCTATTTTATATATAGTAGAGTGTATATGTCAATCCCAATCTCCCAATTTATCCCTCTCCCTTTCCCTCCTGGTAACCATCAGTTTGTTTTCTACATTCTTATCCTTTTAAGTGATAATTATTTAAACCAAAATTTTCACAGATTGCAAATATCCAAATAGTCAATTCCAGAGTCAAGGGATATGAATGAGGGAGAATTAGAGAGGACAAAGGTAACATGCTCATACCAGAGCTATCTGCCTTTCTTGGCTTTTCCTTTGAAGCATGAGTGGGAGGTAACACATACAAAGAAAACAATATCTAATTATAAAAACCATGCAGAAGAATAAGGAGTTTTCCTGAGAAATACCTGAGACCTAGGGAAATATCCCAAGTTTATTCAAATTTTCTTCATCTTTCCATCTCTCCAGAGACCCTCAGGAGTGACATCTGCCCCTCCAATACTCCCAGTCTTTTGAACCTTTCTCTTGCTGTTCTATACTGCTTTTTTTTTTTTTTCCTCATTCCACTTTAGTGATCTCTTTATTATGTGAATCAAGGTAAACCTTCATAGACTTTTTCCTTTGGATCACCACAGTGACTCCCAGCAAATGTACTTCATTCTGAAAGTTTACCTCAAAAGGTCAATTTGTTTCTCTAGTTGAGAAGATGTACTTCATTCTGAAAGTTTGCCTCAAAAGGTCAATTTGTTTCTCTAGTTTAGAAGATGCACCTCTTGTTAGGAAAAGTTGATTATACTGAGACACCACAGGTATTTGTGGAATTAACTTCTCTGTTTTCAGACACTGAGTTCAATGGCTAGGGGTACTGTATCCACTCGTAGGCGGTCTAGGGAAGCTCCAACAAGAGTCACTAGACATACCTGACAATACTTGAGTTAACTTAAATGTACTAAAATTAAACTTTCACTCCCACTTGCCCTATTTCAAAAGCTTACTTGTTAACTACGCCTACTGTCTATCACGTTGGAAAGCACGGATAGAGACCCTTTTCTTCTTTGCAGAAAGTTCTATTGGGATGACTGTTCTAGAAACTTCTATTCAAGGTGCATTCATGGACCAGCAGGGTCAGCCTCCCATGGGAGTTTATTAGGGAAGTGGATTCCTGGGCTCCACCCCAGACCTACTGAATCATAATTTGCACTTTTTCACAAGATACCTGGGGTTTCATATGAGGACACATCGGTGCCCCCAAGAGGTCATTTTGGAGTCTGCCTTTAAATATGAACTTCCTTGCAGAGAGAGCAGATTAATATATGCCTGGTTTTTGAGATGTAGAGGTCAGAACTCCATCTGAGCCTTTCTTATCATGCAATGCCAGAACAACCATTAAGCCCCTATACATTTATTTTAATAATAAGGACAATTTACAGCATTCCAAGATGTCTTCTTCAATTAAACAAGCTAATCATTTGCTATAATTTTTCCAACCCTCACGTCTTTCTGAAATTATGCTTCTTTTATTGGGACCTTCAGAAAAAAAGGAAATCACAGGCAAAGGGCAGCTCATCAAGATGTGACACTTTTTTTGAATCATGAAAATACTTTGGTCAACATGAGGGAGACAGCACCTAACACAGGCAGCTCTCTGGGAGTTGAATGAACTATACTTGTAACTGCAGAATGTAATGGGGTCAACCCAAACTTTTTTTTTTTTTTTTTTTTGCGGTATGCGGGCCTCTCACTGTTGTGACCTCTCCCATTGCGGACGGAGCACAGGCTCCGGATGCGCAGGCTCAGCGGCCATGGCCCACGGGCCCAGCCGCTCCACGGCATGTGGGATCTTCCCGGACCGAGGCACGAACCCGTGTCCCCTGCATCGGCAGGCGGACTCTCAACCACTGCGCCACCAGGGAAGCCCTCAACCCAATTTTAAAGACAAGGATAATAATTAATCTATATCCACCGTTACAGATAGTCACCTGAAGGTATTTAATATTCATTTAAAATCGTAAAAAAAAATTCAGTTCTCAAAGTTGCCAAGCCACTCACCGTGGCCTCCTTTGAAACTCAGAAAATCTTGCTTCGCATATATTGTATACCTCATCACTTTTTACATTACTGGTGAATTGTTTAATGACAGTGAGAATTATTAACACGTCAAATATCAGAATTATTCGTGTAAGTCTTCTTAGGTAGATACTTTTAATATAATTACGTCCCAAATATTTGTTCTTGAAGATGGATATTCATTTCTTTATGAAATGCCAAGATTCTAAGATAAGCAGTTCTTGTAAAGATGTATAGGGATTAGCTCAGGCTCTGAAGACAATTTGAAAGTTTCACAATTGGGCTGGCCCTGAATTCCATCTCTTGAGATAAACCAAGGATCCAAATAAAATAAGCTAATCTGGCTCAAGTTTTGTAAAATCAGGCCAAAATTCCATCTTTAACTGGTGAAAAATACAATATACTTTGTGGTGGCCAAACAACAAATAATCACGTTAATTTATGATGAAGACTATGGTCCACGTCTTTCTTTGAAGTGAGATTAAATGTGTTTTTCTCTGGCTCAGCTTCCTTGGTTCAAAGATCACCATTTGTATATCTGAATTATCAAAAACACTGTTCAAAGTGAAAAAGAAAATTTCCAACTTCTAAGCTCGCAGACCCTCACAGAGATCTTTTCTCTCACTCCCTCACTCTCACAGAGATCTTTCCCCTCTTCTATATTCGATACTACTTTTCGATGCTGAAAGGCAGGATATTACAAAGGATGCGTATTTATCATAAGAACCCACTCTCTGCATTTGTTCCCACTGGCCTGCTGGACTCACTAAAATTTCACCATTAGGAGTTTATCACTTTATCTCAAATTATATCATTTCCAAACGGCAGGGTTTTTTGTTATTGCAAAGTCCTGGGGCAGTTTTCCTTGACATTCTACTGTATGCATTCTTTTATCACATGATTAACCTCCAGCTGTGACAGGTGGCTTCAGTTTTAAGGAATGTGGCTGAGGATCAATGGGACAGAAGGACAGAGCCAGAGCCCAGCACGCTCCCTGTGGATGCAGACGTGGCCAGGCTGCTGAGAGGAACTCCTGGGCTGCCTGGTCCCCTGGGATGCCCTGTACGGGGAACAAGCCACACAGAGTGGAGGGGAGGGCGGAGGCTCAAACTTTATCCAGTGTAGACATGGATAAAGGACTATAATATTGGGACACTATATTTATTTATTTATTTATTTATATTTTTATTGAAGTATAGTTGATTTACAATGTAGTTTCAGGTGTACAGTTTACATGTATATATGCACATATATAGTATATATTCTTTTTCGGATTATTTTCCATTATGGTTTATTACAAGATACTGAATATAGTTCATTGTACTATACAGTAGGTCCTTGTTGTTTATCTATTTTATATACAGTGGTGTGTATCTATGAATCCCAAACTCCTAATTTATCCCTCCCCACCCCCTTTCCCCCTTTGATAACCATATGTTTATTTTCTAGGTCTGTGAGTCTATTTCTGTTTAGTTGTGCTACAGCTACTTAATTCAAACAAGAACGCTATACGTAAAGTCTGAATCTTAGTGAATTTTAAGGGTCCAGCTTATTAATTAAGCAGATGGAGTTTCAGTTCAAAAGTTATGCCAAGCAAGGGACATAAAGCAACAAAGACTTTTCATGTACCAGTAAAAATAATTCAAATAACCGCTCCATTTTACTTTCTATTTTGGATATTTGTGAAAAAGTAATTTTTAGAATTTTTGGAATCAGCAGAGTTAACTGCTGATAATTCTTTCAAATATCCATCTCAGAAAATGCATAAATAAATACATCAAGAATAATATAATTGAATAAACATATGGAAAGTGGAGCTGATAGTGATATAAATTCTAAGAGAAATAAACTTATCTATAAAACAAAATTGTTAATAAAATTACATTTGCATGAATCATAAGAATTTACCTGGATAAAATTAACTGCATAAAAAAAGACTAATTATAGGGCTTCCCTGGTGGCGCAGTGGTTGAGAGTCCACCTGCCGATGCAGGGAACGTGGGTTCGTGCCCCGGTCCGGGAAGATCCCACATGCCGCAGAGCGGCTGGGCCCGTGAGCCATGGCCGCTGAGCCTGCGCGTCCGGAGCCTGTGCTCCGCAACGGGAGAGGCCACAGCAATGAGAGGCCCGCGTACTGAAAAAAAAACAAAAAAAAAACAAAAACAGAATCCGCCTGCTAATGCAGGGGACATGGGTTTGAGCCCTGGTCCTGGAAGATCGATCCTACATGCCGCGCAGCAACTAAGCCCGTGAGACACAATTACTGAGCCTGTGCTCTAGAGCCCAGGAGCCACAACTACTGAGCCCGCGTGCCACAACTACTGAAGCCCATGCGCCAAGAGCCCGTGCTCCGCAAGCCCGTACTCCTCAACAAGAGAAGCCACGGCAATGAGAAGCCCGTGCACTGCAACAAAGAGTAGCCCCCGCTCACTGCAACTAGAGAAAGCCAACCTGCAGCAACGAAGGCCCGACGCACCCAAAAATAAATGTAAATTAATTAATTAATTTAAAAAGAGTATATAGAAAAATTCCTGTCTGTGAAATCTTCCATTTAAAAAATCCAAATCTTTTCCTGTATCTGTATGATATAATGCGTTAATATGATGAGAGTCTACTTTTGCAAAAAATTAATAACAATAGCTTTGAAAATAGAACTTTTTACATTTTTCCAGAGTAATACCATATACTGTTTGTAATTACTTATTAGAAATAATTACTTAAAATTTTAAGCATTTATTTTATTCACTCTAGTTATTAAATCCTCCGAGGATTTCTTATAAAATAGATGTTCTTTAGGAAGTACATTAAATCATTTCTAATTAGCACAAGTAGTTACATATATAAGCATTTTTAAAGTGTCTTATATTTGTAGACAACTAAAACTTGGCTAACTAATGTTAAGCCTCTTGGATTCCAAAACTACATCCTAAGGAAAGTAATAACATCTTAATTTCTACATCCTTTCATAGTTCTACAAATACTTGATTTAGTTGCATTATATTTAAATTCAAACTATAAAATTTCAACGATAAAGTTTAAAAAAATTTAATTATATTTTACATGGGTACCATTAAACATATACTGCACCTTTTATACACTTTTTGAATAGATATTTTAAATACAGTACTTTACACAAAACTATATGTGCCATACTAATGAATTATTAAGGGATATTCAATGGTAATTTGATTGAACCCTATCTCTATTTTGCACACTGACTTTAGAATCTGATTCTGGCATAAGATATGTCATTTCTCATGATTAGTTGCTCACAGAGCTTTGTCTCAAGGAAGGAAGACACTTAGACATTAAATCTTCCGACTTTCTCTCTCTCTCCCTCTTTTGCTCTCCCTAATGGTAGAGAATTCTGAATTTAATAGTGCAAAATTTGGAAAAATGAAGAGAAACAAATGTCAGTTATTCCTTGTGATGGGGGTAAGCTTATCTCTTAGGGGTCAGAAGCTTTTCGACAGGGAGGATTTAGTATAGGAAATTTGCTACCCAGGTGTTGGAGGGTTTAGGGGCAAAGAGAAGTGCTGAAACCCCAGGGAGTCAGAGTAGGAGTTAGGTAGCAGTCTGTCTGGGGAGTAAAGAGGGAGATTAGTGTACTCAGAACATGGGAGCACAGCCCTGGGTGCAGGGCACGGCTGGGCTGTGGCTGACACCTCTGAGCAGGAACAAACAGGTGGAAAAGGCTGAAGGCTGGAACTGGCGGCCACTGCTGGGGTGGTGGTGACCGACCGGCACAGCCGGCAAACAGTAGCAACGAAGGCCCTCTGCCCCTCTGCCGATCTCCTGATCTTTCTCTCGTTCCTGAAGGATGCTGGTAAGGAAGCCTGTGAGGTGTCATCGCAGGCTTCCAGTCCCAGCTTTCCAGGGTGCCTTGTAGAAGGGCAGATCCAGAACTGAGATGCAATGGATTTAGAACCAGCACAGCCAGAGGAATGGGTAAAGAAGATGTGGTACATACATACGATGGAATATCACTCAGCCGTAAAAAAGAATGAAATAATGCCATTTGCAGCAACATGGATGGACCTAGAGATTACGATACTAAGTGAAGTAAGTCAGACAAAGACACATATCATGTGATATCACTTATATGTGGAATCTAAAAACAAGATACAAATGAACTGATTTACAAAACAGAAACAGACTCACAGACATAGAAATGAAACTTACCGTTACCAAAGGGGAAAAGAGGTGGGGGAGGGATAATTTAGGAATTTTAGATTAACATATACACACTACTATATATAAAATAGATAACCAGCAAGGTCCTACTGTATAGCACAGGGAACTATATTCAATATCTTGTAATAAGCTATAATGGAAAAGAATCTGAAAAAGAAGAGATATATACATGTATAACTGAATCACTTTGCTGTACACCCAAAACACTGTAAATCAACTAGACTTCAGGAAAATATAATAATGATAAAAATAAAAATAAATAAATGTAAAAAAACCCAGCACAATGATCAGGCAAATATTGACAATGTTTACTTATTACATTATGTGAAAACACCTATCAACGTTCATTTAGCTGTAATTACAAAGTACATTTACAACAAATTAATCAATTCTAATAATATAATTTTTCTGCTATATAGCCACAATTCTTTGGTATTTAAGCTCATAGAGTGAAATTTTCTATATATTACTCCCATTTAACTCTACCTTTCATTAAATGTTATTGAAATGGCAAACTCAGAAGATGGTGTTATGTAGAGGAAAGAACCTTAGATTTTGCATCAGAAAAACTGGTTTCTAATCCAGTTTTGATCACTAATTGATTTTAGATACATCTCTTAAGTTTCCTGAACCTCATAGTTTTTTTTTTTTTTTCATTTAATGAACATTTACTGTGTGGGTTTATTGTGTTCCATACACCAAGATCACAGAACTAAACACTTTTAAACTAAATTCTTTTCTCAGAGAGCTTACAGTCTGGTAAGTGTGGGGATAGATACACAAGGTAAAACATTCCAGTAAATGTGTGCATGGAATGATATAGAAGCAAATGGGTAAGATGGTCAGTGACTTCAAGGGTCAGCAAAGTTTTTCTGTTGCAGATAACACTGGAGTTTATTATGAAGAAAAAGTCTAGGTCACAAGTTGAAGGAAAAAGGAAATTCAAGGTAGAACAAGAAACATAAGACACAGATACACAAGCCAGCATACTGGAAACTACAAGGAATCCAGGATGGTAGGGTAGGGAGGTTTCAAAGTGCTAGGTGAAGAAACATAAGGGACAGGAGAAATGGGCAGCAACATATCTATCAATATTTGCATACTATGTTAGGAAATTTAGATTTGGTTCTGTAAGCAAGGGGCGGTCACTAGAAAAATGAAGAGCTTGGAAGTTGTCACAATCAGAAATTGTTTATTTAAATAGATCACTCTGAAAACAGTACAGAGAATGGCTCTGTAGAGGTTAAAGGCATTGCCTCTAAAATCACAAAGACAAGCGTGGCCTCAGCTTCCCGATCTGTAAAGTGAGAATAATAATCCTAAGACTGTCACGAAGTTTAAATGAGATAATGTATGCAAAACACTTTAGTAGAGTTACCAGCAGTTTGGGTGATGATGAAGATATCACTGCCAGAGACAGGATGAACCTCATAGTCTAAATTTTGGGTTTTATTTGATGATTTCTAATGTCATTTCAAGATTCATGGGTTGGGGGTTATTTGATTCAATGAATCATAGAAGAACAATACAATGAATTTTGTTATTTGCTGGACAGTGGAATGATATGCTATAGAATGTATACACGTGACCTTGCTTAAAATAACGGTGCTGCAAAGAATATGGAGACATTATCCTGTCTACCTATTTGCTTCCAGATACATTAGCATACAAAAGTAAGATAAAATATTTTCTTTAGTAACAGCACTTTATTGAATAGAAATGGATCTCTGTTTGGTAGAAAATTGTTGCATTATTGCTAAAATTGGAGAAAACTCAATTAAATTTGCCAGAATCAGAAGGACATTGTGAGTTATTGTTTAAACTGTGCTTTTTAAAAATAGATGTTAAGCTGTTGGCCGGGGGAGAGTACAAAGTAATTATTTTAAAGGTCAGTATATTGGAACTATTGAATAATCAATCTCGTATATAAAAAAGGGTTGCGATGTGAAATAACTTTGCATTTGGAAAACTTGCCATTTTTCTGAAATGTGAAAATGAGAATCAAAGTGACATTAATAAAACTGTTGGTTTCTAAAGCAGGATAAAATTTTGTAGAAAAACAAATGGAAAGGACTTGACTAGACAAAAATATAAAAGAAAAACCTGGAGTCTGGGTGCTGAACCCAAGCTGTGAGGATTCTGGAATTTATTAAAAGGAATAATTCATGGGGCATTTGGAAGCAATATTCCTGCTATATTATGCATTCATGAACTCTTTACTAGGATCCCGTGGCTACTTTGTGTCACTATGCTTTGTAAGAGATGTGGACAAACTGGAAAAGGTGGGAAAGGAATGAGGAAAATGAAGAAAGGAACAGAAAATAGTAACCTGAGCAAAGTTTTGAGGAATTGTGTTGCTTATAATAGAGAAGAGAAGCCCATAGGGCAGCCTGATTGTTATAATTAGACATGAGGTATTTTCACCAGATTGTAACTAATTATTGCTTTTTTCTCCACACCAATGTTTCCTAGAACAAAAGAAAGGTGTTTAATTAAAGAGCATTTAACTGTATATATACCCCCAAGTTAAACGTGTGTGTGTGTGTGTGTGTGTGTGTGTTTGGTTTTCCACTTCTCTGATCTAGTGAGAGAAGTTTAGAAAGTTACCTCCACAATCCCTAGGAGGAGAACTCTCCCTTAAGATCTGGAAATAGATCCCTCTCTTTTTCTGAACAAACAGAGTAGCTTCCTTGGTCTAAAAGAGGGGCTCCGGGCTTCCCTGGTGGCGCAGTGGTTGAGAGTCCGCCTGCCGAGGCAGGGGATGTGGGTTCGTGCCTCGGTCCGGGAAGATCCCACTTGCCGCAGAGCGGCTGGGCCCGTGAGCCGTGGCCGCTGAGCCTGCGCGTCCGGAGCCTGTGCTCCGCAACGGGAGAGGCCACAGCAGTGAGAGGCCCACGTACCGAAAAAATAAAAATAAAAATAAATAAAAGAAAATAAAAAAAATATAAAAGGGGCTCCATAGGCTTCTCTTGTGTTTTGCCTGGTCTTAGACCTAGGACATTTGATCTAATAATCCTTACAAAGGTAGGTGGCTGAACTGGTGAGAAGGGGCACATGGGGCCCTTTGGGTTTTGAGAGTTACAAAGGGGCAGGTTCAGAAACGCAAAGACAGTTTCGGAAAAAATGTGGACACTGCGCTCCCTGAGCCTAGAGGATGGCCAAGGATGGCTTAGAGATGTGAGCACAAGTAGCTGGATGATGCACATCCAAGCAGGGGAGATGCTTGCTCCAAGGAATCCTCAGAGCAGAATCCTCTGGGGATGCAGGGACTCATCACCTAGGTGACTGTGGAGTATGAGTTGTCAACAGAGACACCTTGTGGTGGGGAGAAGCAATGGCAGCAGGAGAAGGATGAGAAACCGAGCTTCCCCCCTAAGGGGGGTGGGAGAGGACCACAGAGGAGGGCCGGGGTCTCCTCCCAGCGTGGATACTCCTGAGGGACGTGACCACACCTACAGCCCGTCCTGGAGAAGTAGCTCTGTGGGGGAGAAGCTTGTCAACAGAATGTTTTTAAAGAGGAAAGGAATAATTAACAGGTATAAATACAGATAAGTTGAAAACATTTAATTATGCCCACACAGTATTTCTTTACGAAAGTTGTATCTAATATTCCTAGGGATCAAATTTTCTTGTTATTAGCTCTCATGGCACCCAGAGCCTCTATTTAAATTCATTAAAATTGAAATTTTATTTTTATTGCTGTATATTTGGCAAAAGCCGGTCTCTCCTCTAGAGTATATTCCAGAAGAGAAGGTCCATGCATCTCACCTTTGTATTTTCAACACAAGCTCCATTTTAGGCTCATAGGATTACCGTTGAATCATCAACCTCTATCACAATGGTATAGTACATACATTTGATACATAGCTTGGTAAGTAAGATACACTCAATAAATAGGGCTTAAATTTCACTCCTTAATAACCTAGAAGTTAAAGCTGAATATGTCATTTAACAACCTCATAGTAGAAATCCCAGACCCAGAAAGATTCACTGGTGTATCTTTCCAAACTTTTAAAGAAGAAATACCAGCCAGACATAAATTCTTCCAGGACATGGAAAAAAGGGAATAATTCCTTGGGTTTTTTGTTTGGTTGTTTATTTGTTTGTTTTTTATAATAGCATCCAATCATTGATTCCAAACCCTGGCAAGGGAATTATTACAGACCAATGGTGAACATAGATGCAAACATCCTTCATAAAATGTTAGCAATTCCAATTCAGTACATGTATATGTATGTGTCTATATATACGCTGATATCATCCTTCCATACGCAAAGTTAGTTTAACACTGAAAAGCCATCAGTGCAATTTACCACACTAAGAAAAGACGGTGGAGGGGAGAAAAATCACATTATTTTGCTAGGTTGAGAAAAATCATTTGACAATATTCAACACTTACTCATGATTAAAAACTCTGCGAATACTAGAAATAGAAGGGAAATAATCTGTAAGTAATCTATAAGAATATCTATAAAAAACCTAGTGAAAACATCTTACAAAATGGTGAAATACTGAAAAGATTGTCCTTGAAATTCGGAAGGAGACAAGGGTGTTTACTATCAACGTGTCATTCAACACTGTACTGGAGATTTAAGCAGTAAAATAAGTCAAGGAAAAAAGACATAACAACTGGAAAAGAAGAAATAAAATGATCATCATTCAGACATAGCCATTGTATGCTTAGAAAATACAAAGAGTTTACAAACACTTAAAATTAATAAGTGAATTTAGCAAAGTTACTGCATATGTGTTCAATCTACAAAAATCGTTTGCATTCCATCAACAAATGACAAAAATGAAATGGAAAAAATTATACCATTGCAATCACATCAAGTATCTAGGAATAAATCTATCAAAAGAGGTTCAAAGCCTCTGCACTAGAAACTAAAATCCTTCTTAAGATGAAAGACTAAAGAAATGGAGGGATAATTTATGATCCTTGGGAGTACAATGCTAGACACTTCCAAATAGCAAGACCTATTATAAAGCGGCAGTAATTAGAACAACGTGATACTTGTGCAGACAGAGAAGTCGAACGCCCAGAAGCGGCCCCACAGACTGTCACCTGACAGGGGTGGGTGCTCTGATGAGCAGCCCGTATTTCCCTTAACAAATGAAGGGCTCCTTCTGTCGGCAGCTCGGCTGAAGGAGACTGGCCCGCTCAAGGTCACAGCTACTTCTGGGGTTCTCCTGTACCCAGTGACCGATTGGCCCAGGCCCCTCTTTCCCAACTCAGGGCAGCTCTGAAAGGCCATCCCTGCTCCAGATCTCTCCGTGGAATCCGGGGAGTCTTTTACTGGGACGTCATCGCAGCTCAGCTTCTCCTTCTGTCCAATCGTGTTTCCTTTCTGTCTCTTCTACACTTGTGCACTCCCAGGAGCAGTCTTTAACAAATGTCTGGCAAACTCATCTTCATCTCAGAGTACGCTTCGTAGGGAAGCCAAATCGCAGTAGCTGGTGCCAGGAGTGTTCAAAGGAGCAGATGCTAACACAGGATTTCAGGGCTGGCTCGTCTGCGGCCTGGCTGGAGGAGGCGGCAGACTACTGGAAAGTCTACCAAGGCGTTATCCAAGTTGCAGCTCCTGAGCCAGATGTGATTGTCTTTGCTAGAGTAGAATAACAGGTGCATGGTGTATGGCCACTGGTTTGATGAGTTTGTTATTTTCCATTCTTACTAACAAAGAGCCTCATAAACAGTTCATATGCAAATCAAAACTACAATGACATATCACCTCACTCTGGTCAGAATGACCGTCATCAAAAAGTCCACAAACAGTAAATGCTGGAGAGGGTGTGGAGAAAAGGGAACCCTCCTACACTGCTGGTGGGAATGTACATTGATACAGCCGCTATGGAGAACAGTATGGAGGTTCCTCAAGAAACTAAAAATGGAATTACCATATGATCCAGCAATCCCACTACTGGGCATATATCTGGAGAAAACTCTAATTCAAAATGATACATGCACCCCTATGTTCACAGCAGTATTTACAATAGCCAAGACATGGAAGCAACCTAAGTGTTCATCGACAGATGAATGGATAAGGAAGACGTGGTGTATACATACGATGGAATATTACTCAGCCATAAAAAAGAATGAAATAATGCCATTTGCAGCAATGTAGATGGACCTAGAGATTGTCATACAGAGTGAAGCAAGTCAGACAGAGAAAGACAAATACCATATAATATCACTTACTTGTGGAATCTAGAAGAATGATACAAATGAACTTATTTACAAAACAAAAGTAGACTCACAGACATAGAAAACAAACTTATGGTTACCAAAGGGGAAAAGGGGGCAAGGGATAAATTAGGATTTGGGGATTAACAGATACACACTACTATATCTAAAATAGGTAAACAGGAAGGACCTACTGTAGAGCACAGGGAACTATACCTGAATCACTGTGCTGTACAGCTGAAACTAACACAACACTGTAAATCAACTGTACTTCAATTCAAGAAAAAATGGTTCACATCTACTTGGAATAGACAAGACATTTAGAGACATATAGAGTTCTGCCCCAGGGCACACTGTGTCACAATGTGGTCCAAGGAGATCTGTGCCCTCTAGATGCACCACAGCACATCACATTGGTCCATGATAGTGATGCCATTATACTAACGGGACTGGATGAGCCAAAGTGGTTAGTGATTTGGAGGCCTTGATAAGACCCTTGTGTCTGAAGGGTGGGAAATAGAATCCACAAAGATCCAGGGAACCATCACATCAGTGATGCCCTATTATCTACAGGTTTCTCCACTTTAATACAGGTCCGGCAGTGTGTGTGTGTTTCAGAACTATAAATCTGTGCAATACTGGTAACTTCGCATTTACTGAGTATGTAACCTGAGGCAGGTTACTTAACTTCCTTGGACCTTGTTATTTCCATCGATAAAATAATTTCCTAATAGTCCACAGGAAATTTATATGACAAGAAATATAGTTTTCTAGCATAAGATATTTTGCTAAAATTGAATCATTGTTGAAGATATTACTTTGAACTAAATTCTTTTCCTTTATGTCCCCAGTCTACATCTATAAAATGAAAATAGTAATAGCGCACCGTAAGGGTTTTGTGACGATTGAAAGTGATAAAATACGAATTTCCTCAAGTACATTTTCAATCCTCTCTCATCTCTTTATGGGTCCCCTATAATGCAAATGTTGGTATTCTTATTGTTTTCCCACAGATCTCTTAAAATGTTTTTTTTTTTTTTTTTTGTGGTACATGGGCCTCTCACTGTTGTGGCCTCTCCCGTTGCGGAGCACAGGTTCCGGACGCGCAGGTTCAGCGGCCATGGCTCACGGGCCTAGCCGCTCCGGAGCATGTGGGATCCTCCCGGAGCAGGGCACGATCCCGCGTCCCCTGCATCGGCAGGCGGACTCTCAACCACTGCGCCAGCAGGGAAGCCCTGTTTTTATTTTTTAAAATGTGATTTTCTTTTTGCTGTTGTGGTTGGATGATTTGCATTATTCTCTCTTCCAGATCACTTAGGCATTCTTCTGTAACACTTAGTCTTCTATTCATTCCTTCCAGTGTGTTTTTTTATTCCAGTATCGAATCCTTTATTTCTGATTGGGTCTGTTTTGTATTTTCTAGTTCCTTGCTAAAATTTTCACTTTGTACATTCATTCTTTTCCCTAATTCAGTTAGCATTATTTTTTCCAGTGCTTTGAATTCTTTATCTGGTAACCTGTTTATTTCTGTTTCATTATTTTTTTTTATGGTTTTTCTCTCACTCTTTCGATTGAGAGCAGATCCTCTGCCTTTTCATTTCGTTTAACTTTCTCTGCCTCTATGAATTTTGGTGAACCAGTTACCTGCTGAGGTCTTGAAGTGGAGTTTTTATGTGGGAATGTCCCTGTGGAGACTGTGTGTCCAGTGCCTGTGGTGGGACTTGACATGGATGTGACTCGTGTCTTTGCCCAGGGTGTGCTGGCCGCCTTGGTCGGGGGTGGGGCTGAAGTGGAGGGCCCCCTGTCCCAGGGCTCGGCAGCTTCTAATGTGCCCCTAGGGCGAGCGCCCACAATGGCACGGCAGCCCCACCTGGTCTCCACCCCCGGATCGTGGGGCCTCGATGTCCCATGGTCAAGTCTTCTGCCCACCTGTGGCTGCCCCAGACCCGGCGCCACCCTGTGCCTGGGACCATAGTGTTTGCTCAGCTGGAGCCGAGGCCAGTGTGGGAAACCTAGCAGCCACAGAGCAGACCTATCTCCGCCCGGCCTGGGACAAGCCGGCACAGGCCATCCTCAGGCTTCCCGCTGCCTTCCTGTGGGTCCCAGTGTTCCTCCAATCAGCAAGGGGGGGCTTGCCTTCCCGCTGGGTGTCCCAGGACTGGGGGCCCCAATCTGTGGCTCTCACTGCTCAGTTCCTGGGGCAAGTGTCCACCTTGTGTTCTCCCTTTTCCTCCGAGTCCCCTCACAGTGGCCCAGGTCCTGACCTGATTGCTTTCCTTCCATTCTGATTACCTGTCCGGCTTTCCTCAGCCTTGGTTGTACAGGAGTCCTTCTGCCAGTATCTAGTTTTCCGTGAGAATTGTTCCCCGTGTAGATTTTTTGGATGTGTTCCTGGGGGCAGGTGAGCTCCATGTCCCTTAACCCTGCCATCTTTATAGATCTCCAGAACTGTGTATTTGTAATAGAGACAATCTTGCTGGCAAAGTTTCAAATAGAGTAAGTCCCCTACATGTGAACGAGTTCTGTTCTGAGAGAGCATTCGTAAGTCCAATTTGTTCGAAAGTCCGACAGATTTAGCCTACATACCCACTACACTATTGGCTATCTAGTACTGTACTGGAATAGGTTTATAATACTTTTCACACAAATAATACATAAAAAACAAACACAAAATAAAGAAAACATTTTTAGTCTTACAGGACAGCACCTTGAAAAGTACAGCAGTGTAGCACAACAGTGGCATCCAGGGCTGGCATCGAGTGAACAGGCAGGAAGAGTTACTGACTGGAGGAGGGAGAGGAGGTGGGAGATGGTAGAGCCGAAGGATCGTCAGCAACAGGAGATGAAGGGCAAGCTGCAATGTCACTCACGCCTGACGTTGATGGCACAGGTTCTGGTTCCTTGATGGATTCAGTTCTATCTACCCTCTTGAAAAAACGATGCAGTGATGTCTGGGTAGTAGCTCTTTCCTTCTCATCATAGATAACGTGGTAGCACTGGATTGCATGCAGAACAGATGCTGCGACCTTCGTGAACCATTCTACCTTCAGGTCCTGTGCCTCAAAAACTAACAGTGCCTCCTCAAATGAAGAAAATCCCCTTGCCATTTTCCGTGTCGTGAATCTCTTCAGTTCTTCAGTTACTTCTTCTTCCTCTTGTCTCTCTTCACTCTTTCTTGTCTCTCTTCATCCTTTCTCTGGGCCCCCAATTCCTGGCACTTCTTAGCAGTACCAGCTACAT
This sequence comes from Phocoena phocoena, assembly GCF_963924675.1. NCBI lineage: Eukaryota > Metazoa > Chordata > Mammalia > Artiodactyla > Phocoenidae > Phocoena > Phocoena phocoena. Next base: position 1,437,030 of record NC_089223.1, read on the forward strand.
CACCGCTGCTTTTACACTTGCTTCCAGACATCCTGATCTTGAAATAAAGTTACTGTGCTACTGTACTCTATAAAGTCCTGTACAGTAAAGTACACAAAGGCACAACCACTTGTAGAGGATGCATGCACGTGACAATGTACGCCAGACACGTGAACTAACTTACGTGACTGGACGTGCAAACGCATGTTCGCTCTTTGAAAGTTCGCAACTTGAAGGTTTGTACGTAGGGGACTTAATGTATTCGTTATCTGGGTCTTTACAGAAAAACGTTTGTCAATCCCTGCAATAGAAAATCCAGTATTCTTTTCAATGTAGTCTGTGGATATTGGGTTTTTTGTGTTTTCTATGTCTTTTTGAATCAATTTTTGTCATTTATCTATCTACTTGGCTGTCATCATCTACGGCAACTGAATTTACTTTTTCTTTCTGTTTTCTCATTACTAATAATATGTTGTTACCAACTTTTATTTTGATAAAAATACTACTTGGCCAGACATTATTATACTTAATGGGCATAATTTACTTGTTATTTATTTTAATTTTTACTTTTGATTTTATTGTCTATATTTAAAAGAAAATTAACCCTGTTCTTCTTTGTAATTTCTTGGACTGAATGTTTAATTCATTTATTTAAAATATTCTTGAATTATAATGAATGTATTTATAGTCATAAATTTTCCTCTTAGTACTACTTTGGTCTAACTCTATTATTTTTGAAATATGATTCATGATTAAGTTTTAAAGTTCATATATATATATATATATATTTGTTTTGATTCCTCTTTAACTCAAGTTTTATTTAGAAATGGATTTTAAATTTTGGAATGTAGTGTTTATGTGTATGTGTATGTTTTGAGTCATTTGTAGCTAATATCTAGTTTATTGCATTGTAGCTTGAAAATGAGGCCTGTATAGATTCTTATTCCAGAAATTAATTGAGTTATCCGCTGTGGCTTTACACATAGCCAATGTCTACTAGTGCAGGGGCAAAGAATTAGGGTTTGGGGTAAGAATATCTGTGGATTGTTAACATTTCTTTGTGATTGTTTTCCTTTGTTATTGGCTATAAAATTCTATCTCTATTAGATCAATCAGTGAATTGTTTCATTCGAATTCTATCCTCAGCATCTGGTCCCAATCCAGACAGAGATGGGAAGGGGGGAGGGAGGAGGGACAATAGGGAGACAAAATGGAGGGTGATTCCAGCTACTTCATATTTCATGCAGCACAGACCTACTCAGAGGCAAGGAGCATCATATATCTTGTGAACAAAGCAGATAGAAGAAGCAAAAAGCAAACAAATTCTATACCTTTTACCTTTTTTGTCCACTTCATCTGACAATTTCTGAAAGATGTATATTAAAATCTCCCACCATGCTGGTAGAATTGTGTACTTCTCTTTTTATTAATAGAAATTTTTGCTCTACGTGCCTTAAGGCTAGCTTATGAGGCATGAAAATTTGTGATTATCAAACATTCTTTAGGTAAGCTATTTCTTCCCTTGCCATGTTCAGTCTCCTGACAGGTCATCAAAGGCATTCCTCATTTCTGTCAGTCTTGTAGATTTCTAGCACTTCCTTTGATTCTTTCTTAGAATTCCCATCTGTCTGTTTACACCACCCACTTGATCTTACTTGTTGCTGCTGTCCCCATTAGAGCCCTTATCATGTTAATCATGGTTATTTTATTTTTTAATTTAATTTAACTTAATTTTTGGCCATGCCACACAACTTGTGGGATCTTAGTTCCTTGACTAGGGATTTAACCCAGGCCCATGGCAATGAAATCACCAAGTCCTAACCACCGGACTGCCAGGGAATTCCCTAATCACAGTTATTTTAAATTCCCTGTTTGAGAATGCCAATACCTGTTGTCATATCTGGATCTGGTCTGACGCCCATGTTGTTTCTTCAGATGGTTTTCTTCTTACTTTTTGATGTGCCTTGTAATTTTTTCACGAAATCTGAGCATGCTTTACTGGATAATGGGAAGTGAGGTGATAGGTCCTTAGGGTGTAGTTTTGTGCTAATCTGGTTTGGAGTCGGGCTTTCCTTACTGTTTGCTGTGGCTGTTAAGTGACAAGGCTTCAGACTCATCTTGTGTCCTTATTTTTCTTTTTCCTTCTTGACTTTGGACTTTCTTAAGTACTTCTTAGAGAGTCTGTTTGTATACAGTTGTAATAGTTGTACTCCACTATTATTATAATAAGGTATGGATGACAGAAGGCATTCCACAAACTTCCAGTTAAATCTCTTTCATGAGGCCTATATCTCTGGCCTGTGACCTTCACGAGTGTTTTTTCTTGTATGGCTTCTCCTCTTAGGAAGACAGGGACCAGGCTCTGAGGAAGTCTTTCCCCCGGGGGAGTAGTTTCCTGTGATAGCAAAGTCTCTGGGCATTTATCACAAAGCTTGCTCTTCCCTTCCCCTGTCAGAGCCACTAAGGAACTTTCCTCCAAGTCTTCACTGTGACAATCAGGGGAGGTCCCTAAAGGTAAAGTCCAAGATGTGTGACGCTCGCTCTGACCTCAGCCCCCAGCAGCATCTCACTCTTACACTAGTCCTCACTCTGCCTCGATAATTAGACAAAATCACCTTTATGGGTTCCTTTCTGTTTACAGCTCCAAGGGCTTCTGCTCCAGGTAAGTAGATCTCAGCTAGGAGGCTCTAGATTTGACGGTCGCTCCAGATTTTGGGATGGAGACTTTCACTACGAACTTAGTTCTCTGAAAGGTCTAAGAAAAAAACCACTGATTTTCAGTTTATTCAGCTTTTTCTTGCTGTAAGTCTAGGAGTAACAACTTCCAAGCTCTTCCCAGCTTTCTGGAACTCCCGATCTAGTCTTTATCATTATAAATATACTTGGTTTTGGCCTCATTTAATGCGTTTCATGTCATAGCTCACTTTATTTGATTTTTAGATTATTTTTTGTTTAACACATCCTTAGTCATTTCATTATTGTTAGCCTTTCTATGTGACTTTGTTTTTGTCTTTTTCCTTGTGAAAGGCACATAGCTGGATTTTGTTTTCTAATCCAACCTAGTATTTATCTTTTAATAGGGCAATTCAACCCATAAATGCCATATCATCATACTTTGTGTTGAGTGTATTCTGACCTTCAATTTCCCAAGTTAATTTGCTTTCAGCAATCTATTTTTAATTTTCTTTTCTTTCCTTTTTTAATGATTGCTTTTATGTATTTATTTAGTTAGTTATTTTTGGCTGCGTTGGGTCTTCGCTGCTGCGCGCGGGCTTTCTCTAGTTGCGGCGAGCGGGGGCTACTCTTCATTGCGGTGCATCGGCTTCTCATTGCGGTGGCTTCTCTTGTTGCGAGCACGGGCTCTAGGCGCGTGGGCTTCAGTGGTTGTGGCACGCAGGCTCAGTAGTTGTGGCTCGTGGGCTCTAGAGCGCAGGCTCAGTAGTTGTGGCGCACAGGCTTAGTTGCTCCACGGCATGTGGGATCTTCCCGGACCAGGGCTCGAACCCATGTCCCCTGCATTGGCAGGCGGATTCTTAGCCACTGCACCACCAGGGAAGGCCATTTTTAATTTTCTTTATTGACATTTTTTTAATATACAAAATTATTTTTTGCTGTTTAAAATTTTTTTTTAATTATTGTGTTCTCTGCTCTTTGAAGTGTCTTCTTGTATTATTTTAAGAATTCTTTTTTTAAAAAATAATTTTTATTGGAGTATAGTTGATTTACAATGTTGTGTTAGTTTCGGGTGTACAGAAAAGTGAATCAGTTATACATATACATATATCCACTCTTTTTAAGATACTTTTCCCATATAGGCCACTACAGAGTATTGAGTAAAGTTCCCTGTGCTATACTGTAGGTTCTTATTAGTTATCTATTTTATATATAGTAGTGTGTATATGTTAATCTCAATCCTCCAATTTATCCCTCCCCTCCCTTCCCCTGGTAACTGTAAGTTGTTTTCTGTATCGGTGAATCTATTTCTGTTTTATAAATAGGTTCATTAGTACCATTTTTTTAGATTCCACATATAAGTGATATCATATCATATTTGTCTGTCTGTGTCTGACTTACTTCACTTAGTATGATAATCTCTAGGTCCATCCATGTCGTCTCAAATGGCATTTTTTCTTTCTTTTTTTATGGTTGAGTAATACTCCATTGTGTATACGTACCACATCTTCTATATCCACTCCTCTGTCAAGGGAGTGTCAATGGAGTCTATTTTTCATTTCCTTTCCTCAATATACAAAAATCATTTTGTTGCTTTTTAAAAAACTTTTTTGGCTCTCTGCCCATGTCTTTGAAGTGTCTTCTTCTATTATTTTAAGATTCAATTTTATTTCCTTACTCATATATGGGGAATGTCTTCCTCAGGTGGTGAGGTTAGAAATGAATCCTGTCATCATTTGGTGAGGACCCCATGGCCTGGCAAGCTGACCATAGGTCGAGTGGCCCTATTTGGACTCCTCCAGGTTTGTCAGCTCTTAGGGAGGGAGCAGAGAGGGGCATTCTTCTCCTGGCTTCACATTCCCCTGGCTGGTCCTCCTTAGGGGGGCTGGATGGATAAGAGCTTTATGCTTTTCCCTGAGCCATGATCACAAAGCAGAAAGGGGCATTCCTCTGTGAAAGCCACAGCCTGGGACGTCATCACCCTAGTGCCCTCAGCAGGCTCTCCTTTCAGACTGCACAGCCTCGTGACGGACGCTGCTGCTTGCAGGGCCCCTTGGAAAAGAGCACATTTTACAACACAGGGTGATCTCCTGCTTCTCGCTAAGCTGTAGCCCTTGGCCCCAAATTCTTAGAACACACACACACACACTCAAATGGCTAAAGAGGTAATTTTTTTAAAAATAGGACTTATGAGTAGCATAGGAAGCCATCTTTACAAACTCTTTTGCTGGTTATTAACTTTCTTCCATCTTCTTGAATAAAAAAAATTAGACAAAGCAACCCTTTTATATCGAGATCTGCTAAAACAGCAATGCATGCCTGACAAAGACTGAAGAATGTTTAATATTTCATCTTTATAAGTAAACGAGATCCTCACATTTCAATTAACTGAAGTAAAGAACTATATCTATATCTTTGTATTAGAAAAACTCTTCAATTCTTATTTCGCATCTGGCCAAGTGAAAATTCTCAAATCAAGACTGCCCTATTTATTCACAAAATAATATTATCCTGATAAATTGTGAAAATGAAGAGGCCTATTTTTTTTTTTTTTTTTTTTTTTTTGCGGTACGCGGGCCTCTCACTGCTGTGGCCTCTCCCGTTGCGGAGCACAGGCTCCGGACGCGCAGGCTCAGCGGCCATGGCTCACGGGCCCAGCCGCTCCACGGCATGTGGGATCCTCCCAGACCAGGGCACGAACCCGTGTCCCCTGCATCGGCAGGCGGACTCTCAACCACTGCGCCACCAGGGAAACACGAAGAGGCCTATTTTTTGAAATACATTTTGGCCTACTTGTCAATGTGGAGATCATAAAATACGTTGCTCAAAAACAATGGAAATAGTATTAAATTTACTGAGCTTTGCTCATGTGTCAACATTCCAGTTTCTTTTGACCTCCTTAAATCTTGGCATACTTTCTCCTTCCTGGCTTCCCTCATCTTCCTGATCAATTCCCATCTGGAGCCACGCACTTGCTAAAAGCAGCAGTTACGTGTTCATAAGGAAATCAGCGGAACTACACTGAACGCCACCTACTGTAAAATCTGAAATATGTTCCTCCACGAGCCTTGCTTTCAGCTATTCCATCAGTAACACTGTACCTGGTGTGACATCTGGAGGACACATCTTTTGTCTTGGTTTTCAAATGGAAACAACTCAATCAGATGCACATATTTTCCCTTGGAATTATACTAACCAAAATGGAATGGCAATAAATGAAGAATCACTTCTGGAATTCCTATATTTCTTTGTAAAACACACTCAAACATAAACAAAACTACCCCATACTTTTCCAAGGGGCATAGACTCACATCTCAAGTATCATACTGATCTGTTTTTATATGTTTGTCTTCCTACATACATATCATTATATTCTAGACTAGAAAAACGATAATAAATATTTTATCCTTGTGCAATCCAAATGTATTACTCATCTGGAAGTTTTCCAAAATGCATGGACAGAAATTGATATTAAATAGCTAGGAATTTTGACCCTATTGTGTCATATAGTTCTCCAATACTTAGGAAGATAAAAACTTTCATTCATAAATCTAGTGGAAAAGATTCCCCAGGGGTGCTCCAAATTCGGCCTGAGGTATAAATGTCTCTCTTCTTCCTCCTTAAGTATTCCCAATGCAAGCCTGCCCATTGTGTGCACGTACTCGCATTCCGCGCCTGCCGGGCGTCAGGCTCCCAGAGGCTCAGCAAACCCAGCTACAGTTATGGTAGCACAGGTGCAATTTCCTCGAGTAACACTGATTTGTGTTAGAGCAACTGTTTTTGCCAGCTCTATTTTTTAAAACAGAAGCAGAGTTGATTTACAGTATTATGTTAGTTTCAGGTACGAAGTGATTCAATTATATCCATATATGTATATTTTTTCAGATTATTTTCCTTTAGGCCAGTACTATCTTTATTTTTAAAAAGTTTTAGGTACAAAATTACTTAACACATACCGTTGGGATACAGCCGGTTATCAATCGCGGAGAGAGATTGGTTGACAGTCAAGTTTTGCACAGAATTTGTTAGTGGAGAGATTTACATTAAAAAAATACCATAAATAACTTCTTGAATCAGTTTTACCTCTATTCTAATTAAGTTACCTAAAAGTAATGAATATAGCACAAAATTGAAATAACGGTGCTGTGTTATTTTGGAATCGCAATATGCTACTTTGAAAGAGATTTACTCTCAGTGCAAATTCATTACACTGTTTGCTTAATCTATTTTAATGACAGCCTTCAATATTTGACAGCAATTCAAAATCAGCATGCTCTTTTGCTGATCATACTTCTTAAATGTTAATCTGGTCGTTTTTATCTCCCAGTGAAAGCTCTTCGATGGCTCTCATAGTCTTCAGAATAAAATGAAAATAAACTCTTAAGCATGTTGTTCAACGTTCTTCATTATCTGGTTATACTCTCCTCCCTGGCTTCATCTTTTTCCATTTCCCTATGATGATCCAGCCATTGTGTTAAGTGGCAACACGTAACATAGTTTTATAAATATATCTGTTTGCCTCACTTTGGATCACTTTAGTGTAAGTACCATTTCTTACTAGTTTTGATATTTCAGTTGCTTCCACAATGTTTGACCCATAGTGAATACCCGAAACATGTTTTTATTGAAAGAAAAATAGAATTAAAATGAGCTATATGGTATTTCTTCAGCTTTAATTAGAGTAATTTTCTTACTAAAAATAAGTATTGTCTGATGTCACTGTTCTAATCATCTATCATTTCCACCTTCACGAACTTTCAATAACCAGGTTCTAGGTTTCAATAAGCTACAAAGAAAGCATAGGAAACTGAGTTGAATTAATTAGAATTAGTAAATAAAAGAAATTGAACACAAGAACGACAGAAAAATTTTTATCAAAGGTACAGTTAGTTGTTTTGTCTTGGTTTAAATAGTTTTCACTTGGGAGTATCAATTTTGACTAATGAGAACTTCATAAATGCTTATGGACATCTCTTATTGGCACTTGGTGATCTACATATGAGGTCAAAAAATGTCAAAAAAGCTACTGTTAGACCCAAACGGTCTACGAGGAATTCCAACTCGCCCAAGAACCGCCAAGAGTCGAGAGCCGCTGCAACACGCAAGAGGTTTATTAGGAGCCGATGCACCGGGGTTCCCTGAACCTCACGCAGGAGGCCGATGGGGAACCCCTAAAAGCGGAATCACATACTTTTTATAGGTTTATTTACTCATAGGGCGGGTATATTCTCACAATGATCGGGTAAATGTGGTGACTTTTGAATTCATTGGCTTAGGAACTTTTGTCCCACCTTCTGGCCGTTATAGTTGTTTGTTCATTGTGGCGGTTAGGGCGTATACCTGTTACGGGCAACTGGAAAATTACCCGCTGTCTGGCAAGTCCCCGTCAACTGAAAAACTCCAAGAATTGGTTTCGATAGGGAGAAGGAGTGGCGCACGATAGGGAGAAGAATTGGTTTCGATAGGGAGAAGGAGTGGCGCACGATAGGGAGAAGAATTGGTTTATGGGAACAAGTGAGGGGGTGGAAAGTCCCTAAAGGCCCCACATTCCCCCCCTTTTTTTTTTGTAACTAATTTCAATCATGGAATTTCAGTTTCTTTTTGCGAGTTTTGGTATTGTTGCCTTAGCATTAAAACTTGTACCGTACTAATGCGTTCTCTAATAAAGGCTATCAGGCGATTCAGAATGCATGGTCCAAAAGTTAAGAGCAACAATAAAATAATGAGGGGCCCTAACAAGGTGGAAACTAAAGTAGTAAGCCAGGGAGATTTATCAAACCATGATTGGAACCACCCTTTTTGATTTTTCCTTTTCTGTTGTCTTTTGTCCAGGCGCTCCCTAAGTTTGTCCATAGTTTTGGTAATAGCCCCAGAATGATCAATATAAAAACAGCATTCTTCTTTTAGTGCAGCACATAGTCCGCCCTCCTTAAGGAACAGCAGATCTAATCCCCTCCTGTTTTGCATTACCACCTCTGAAAGCGAGGTGAGGGATTCTTTTAACTGAGTTATGGAACTTTTTAACGCCCGGAGGTCAACATCTACAGCTTGTCTTAAGGCATCATAATAGTGGGGTTGTTGGATGAGGGCTGTTGTACCCGTTCCTACCCCGGCTGCCATTCCTAGTCCTAGGAGTACAGCCAGGGTGAGTGTTATGGGTTCCCTCTTAAACCTTCCTCTGCCCTCATACTTATCTAGAAAGGATGAATCTGAATGATAAATGAGTCTGGGGACCAGCTGAACTAACACACAAAAATCGGTTGAAGCTTTAAGGACCTCTAAAGAAATGCAGGGGGTCAATCCTGTGTTACATGCCCACCATCCATCCGGAGGAGGGAGGAGATACCCTGAGCCCTGTGGGAGGCTTAAATTGGCACAAAGATGTCGGTGGGACGAGGGGGGCGTTCCTACACATGTACCGTTTCCTAATACTGAGGCCAGGGTCAATTTACTATTTTCTTCTTGTTTCCATCGACATTGATCTGGAGTGTTAACATTATTATAATTAGAATTATATCCTATAGCATCATAATAAGGGGGAGGAGCAGCATAGCAAAGCCAACATGATTTGGTAGCCTCCGGGGTTGTGGCATTTAAAACCTCAAAAGCCGCCTGGACCAATGAGAGCATTCGGTCCCGGGGGGGGGGGCGGGGGGGGGGTTCTTGGGCTTGATTGTCATTCCTTTTGGCTCAAAAGTTTGGTTTCTTATCTCTGGTAACGCTGTGGGAGGGGCCAAAGGTAGCAAAGAGTGCCCTATCTCAGGGTTGGGGCCTATAGGAACTGGAGTAGGGGTTTCAATTTTTAGTTTGATGGTCATTAGTAATCCATCATCATATCCTTCTTTATAAAACCTGATTCCCCATGAATGGCCATTTATCCAGTTTTTTTATCTTTTTTTTTTTTCTGGTTCACTAAAAGAAATCTTAAGGGGATGGCACCATTTAGTACATTCAGGCCTATAAGTTAAGGGGTTGGTTGGGTGTGTATAATTGGCTGTCACCTTAATAAAGTCCCAGCCAGAGGTGGGCTTCCAATAGGTGTCTCCTGTGGTTTCATATCCCCAGCTTTTGCAATAAAAGTTTCCAGTTCCTCCATATTTATAATTAAGGGACCTGTGGCGATGGAACCCGGGGCATATGTAGAAAGCAGGAGCTCTGAGCCCAGTCCTCCGAATCCCGTTTTTGCAACCCTTTCCGGAGGAATCAGCTCTAGTTGATAAAATTTTTGGAACATTATGTTGATCATAATAGTCTTTTAAATCCCAACCGGGAGCCCCTATGGCCAGTTTACAAACATCAGGAAAAAGGTTTGGCCACCAGGTCCAAGGAGCAGCAGTATGGCTAACAGACCATATTACATCTCCAATTTGGGAGATTACCTGCCAGGTTAAACGCTGGGGCAGGTGAGGACTAAAATTACTCACAGTCAGTAGGGGTAACAAAGTTAAAGTTATAAGTCTGATGATCGCAGAAGCTTGAGCTTGAGCGGGTTGCTGGTCTTTTGGGCTCGCCATTCCGATGTTGCAGATGCTGGCGCGGCCTTCACGTGTGAAGCGTGGATCCACGCAGCGATGCCGTCTACCTTTATAGCCGTGGGGGTGGTGAGCAGGACGATGTATGGTCCTTTCCACCGAGGCTCTAGAGTCTGGGTTCGGTGCCGACGGACGTACACGGAATCTCCGACTTGGAAGGGATGAGCCTCTGCTGGTGTTCCTGGTCGGTAAGCCTCTGCCAGCTGGGACCACACCTCCTTTTGGACCAACTGGAGTCCCAACAGCCTAGCATATAAGTCAGTGTTATTCTGGCAGTCAGGACTTAATTTCTCCCTTAGCGTAAAAAGAGGAGGTGGGGCCCCGTATAGTATTTCAAATGGAGTAAGATAATAGCGGGAGGGGGTATTTCTAGCCCGGAATAGGGCTAAGGGAAGGAGCACCGTCCAATCTGTACCGCCAGTCTCTATGGACAATTTAGTTAGGGTCTCTTTTAGAGTTTTATTTATTCTGTCTACCTGTCCTGAACTCTGGGGTCTATAGGCACAATGTAATTTCCAATCAGTCCCCAGGTATTTGGCCACACCCTGACTTACCTGGGCGATGAAGGCGGGACCATTATCTGATCCTATTACCTTTGGTGCCCCAAACCGGGGGAAAATTTCTTCTAAGATCTTTTTGGCCACCATAGTAGCTGTCTTCTTCTTCGTCGGGAAAGCTTCTACCCATCCTGAGAAGGTATCTATAAAAACTAGAAGATACCTGTTACCGTACCTTCCAGGGCGTATTTCAGTGAAGTCGACCTCCCAATAGGCTCCTGGGCGGTCTCCTCTGAGCCTTTTTCCGACCTCAAGTTTTCCTTTATGGGAGTTTACCTGTTGGCATGGAATGTACTCTCGTGCAATCTGCTCAGCTAATTTAGTTAGTCCAGGGGTATCATAACCTGTCTTGTGTAGTAGGGACACCATCTTTTTGGTTCCCAAGTGTGTCCATCTGTGAATCTGTTGTAGCATGGATTTTGCTTGTTGAGGAGATAATGTTCCTTTAGTTATGGCTGGGGTACTTGTTTCCCTATCATTTGGTTTCCCAGGACTCTCATCTGACAGTTCTAGTATGATTTCCCGTAGAGCCACTTCTCGTGCCACCCTATCTGCCATGTTGTTGCCTCTTGTCACCGGGGTATTGTCCTTCTGGTGTCCGGGGCAATGAATGATGCTGACTTTAGTGGGGAGCATGAGGGCAGCTAGCAGTGCCACTATTTCTTCTTTGTTTTTAATTTCTTTGCCCGCCGAGGTGAGCAACCCTCTTTGTTGGTAAATGGCCCCATGGACCTGGGCGGTAGCAAATGCATATCTACTGTCCGTATAGATGTTTACCTTTTTGTTTTCTGCTAGTTCCAATGCTCTAGTCATGGCGATTAGTTCAGCCCGTTGGGCTGATGTCCCTTGCGGTAATGTGGCTGCCCAGATGACCTCTTTCCCGTCTACCACGGCAGCTCCCGCCCGACGCTTACCTTCCTCTAGGAAACTGCTTCCGTCAGTAAACCAGGTAACGTCGGCGTTGGGGAGGGGCTTATCCATCAAGTCTGGTCTGCTACCGTGTGCTGCAGCCAGTACTTCCTGACAATCATGGATGACGGTAGTGCTTTTCAGGTCAGGGTCGGGTAGCAAGGTGGCCGGGTTGAGTCCTGTGGCTGAGGTAAACTTAATATGATCTGAGTTTAACAGCAGGGCTTGGTAATGAGTCATCCTGGCATTTGTTAGCCATCTGTCGGGTGGCTGGCGAATTACACTTTCTAATGCATGGGGGGCTGTTATCGTTAGGTTCTGCCCCAAAGTCAGTTTGTCAGCATCTTTGACCAAAGCGGCCACCGCGGCGATTATTTTTAAACAGGCGGGCCATCCTGCTGCCACAGGATCCAATTTCTTTGATAGGTACGCAACCGGGCGATTCCAGGGGCCCAGTTTTTGAGTTAGTACTCCCTTTGCAATACCTTTATTCTCGGCCACGTACAGATGAAAAGGCTTAGTGATCCTTCCCCCGTTCCTTTTTTTAGGGCATTCTCTTGCCCAATGACCTTTTTCTTTACAGTAGGCACATTGGTCCTTGTCTAATGGCCGCCTTCTATCCGTTGTTCGCCCTTCCTGTCTATTTCTGTCTCTACTGTTTCCTCCTCTGGCTACAGTGGCCAGTATCTAACTCAAATGTCTTTCTTGCCTCTTATCTCATCTTACTTTACGAGCCTCTTGTTCCTTCTGCTTTCTTTCTTCTCTTTTTTCTTCTGTCTCCCTCTTATTATATACCTTATCTGCCTCTTTTACTAAGTCCTGAAGGGAGAAACCTTGTAGGCCATCCAGCCTTTGTAACTTCTTTCTAATATCAGGGGCCGCCTGGTCAATAAAGGCCATTGCTATGGTGGCCTTATGTTCCTCAGAGGTTGGATCATAAGGAGTGAATCGTCTAAAAGCCTCCATTAAGCGTTCTAGGAACACGGTTGGCGATTCCTGGGGCCCCTGAGTTACCTCTCTTACCTTAGCCAAATTCGTGGGGCGCCTGGCCGCTCCATGGAGACCCGCCACCAGAGCCTGGCGATACATTTTCAGGTGCTCCTTACCTTCCAGGGTATTAAAGTCCCAATTCGGCCTGACGAGTGGAAAACCGGCATCAATCTCATTAGGCAACTGGGTAGGTTGTCCATTGGCGCCTAACACATTCTTTCTAGCCTCCAGGAGAACCCGTTGCCTCTCCTCAGTTGTGAGGAGAGTCTGGAGGAGCTGTTGACAATCATCCCAGGTGGGTTGGTGGGAGAAGACAAGAGACTCTATTAGAGCAGTAAGAGCCTGTGGGTTTTCAGAGAAAGTAGGGTTATGCATCTTCCAATTATAAAGATCTGCAGAGGAAAAGGGCCAGTATTGAAGGGGCCTATTCCTGTGGTTATCGGGGGGGCCATATTCTCTAAGGGGTAAAGCAGTAGAATCCGGGGAAACAGCCCTCCGGCTTCTGGTGCCCGCCGAGGGACCCCCCCTTTCCGCCATAACAGGTGGCCCTACTGGTGCGGAGGGTTGTGAAGCTGGGGGTCCTAGGGGCGACATGGGATTTAGGGCCGGAGGATAAGGAGGTGGGGAATCTAGAAGAAGCAAATCAGACTGCAGGTCAGGATATATTGCCTTTGGCGGGTCCGGGGCAGCAGATGACTTTTCCGTGTCTGGGGTTTTCTTCAGGGCCAATATCTCCGATTGTGCTGGAGCGCATGCAGACGTGCCTGTTGAGGAAACAAAGGCCAGACCCACGGAGGCGGGGAGAGAACTAGATCTTCCCAGACCAGGATATATGGTATCTGGTCTGGGTGTCCGTGGGATCCTGTGTTAAAGACCCTAGACTTGACTAGCCCAACCTTATCTAACAAAAAAGATCCTTCGGGTGGCCACCCTGTCTGAAATGTAGGCCACTCAGAGGTACACAGCGTTTGCCATTTTCCTTTCCTTACTTCTACCGAAAGGTTGTGGGCCCTAGCCCTAACTTCGGTCCAGTGGCTTAGGGTAAGAGAAAGAGGAGTCGTCATAGTTTGTCCCATTGTCGTCCGTCAAAAGAAGATAATAGTACAGAAAAACAATAAAATTTCAAAAGACACACATTGATATTGCCGCCGCGAACTTAAACCCGAAACCAACTCAAATTCAGATGGCAGCTTATATAACCTGCCAGAACCAGCCGCCGCGAACTTAAACCCGAAACCAACTCAAATTCAGATGGCAGCTTATATAACCTGCCAGAACCAGATGAAGGGGAGACAAAATTTGTTTCTCCTTCCAGATGGACCACCAGGGCGTCCCCCGGGGCCCGTGGACACCAGCTTTCGGCACGTCTGCCTAGCCAGGAGTCCAATACAGATTCCACAGCAAGCCGGTTCGCACGGCTTTTTCCTAATGGCGGCTAGCAACAAACAAACGACAAACAAACAGACAATTGGGCTCGAGCCTACCTGATACCTCCGACTCCCGATGTTCTTGTGACCCAGGGGCGAGTGGGGATCCCGGACGAGCCCCCAAATGTTAGACCCAAACGGTCTACGAGGAATTCCAACTCGCCCAAGAACCGCCAAGAGTCGAGAGCCGCTGCAACACGCAAGAGGTTTATTAGGAGCCGATGCACCGGGGTTCCCTGAACCTCACGCAGGAGGCCGATGGGGAACCCCTAAAAGCGGAATCACATACTTTTTATAGGTTTATTTACTCATAGGGTGGGTATATTCTCACAATGATCGGGTAAATGTGGTGACTTTTGAATTCATTGGCTTAGGAACTTTTGTCCCACCTTCTGGCCGTTATAGTTGTTTGTTCATTGTGGCGGTTAGGGCGTATACCTGTTACGGGCAACTGGAAAATTACCCGCTGTCTGGCAAGTCCCCGTCAACTGAAAAACTCCAAGAATTGGTTTCGATAGGGAGAAGGAGTGGCGCACGATAGGGAGAAGAATTGGTTTCGATAGGGAGAAGGAGTGGCGCACGATAGGGAGAAGAATTGGTTTATGGGAACAAGTGAGGGGGTGGAAAGTCCCTAAAGGCCCCACACTACTTAGTAGAAATTAGCTTCTACTAATGTTTTTTAGAGTCTATCTATATCTAAGTATCTATCATTTATTCTTACCAATTCTATTTTCTGTTCAATACTGTGTTTTGACTTCAAATGTATTTATTTTAACATTCCATATAGGTAATTTACTATGACTCATTTGCATGAAGCAGGGTATGAAAATGAAAAGACCTAGATTTCAAACCTGGCTCTAACACAGAAACAAATGAAATCCGATACCTGCTTCCAGTGTCAGAGACACAGCTCATAAAGCTTCTGGTGTAAGGTAGCTGATCCATGCTTGTTCTGGGTCCCTGACCTTCCCCCCCGACCCCCCGACCCCATTTTCCCATGAGCTCCATCTTACTCATTGAAGATGGCAAACTGAAGCCTTAGGCTCTGAAGTTCTCTCTCTCTCTCTCTCTCTTTTTTTTAAACGCTCTCCTTTCTTTGCTTCCATGAATTTCATTTCCTTATCAGTTTTAACAATTTCCCCGTCATTCTTCCTCTAAGTGTGAGCGTCCCCACAGACAGGCTGCACGTCTTATTCTGTATTTTCCCTCAGGGTATCGGTCGGCATTGTGCCTGATATTACCTCTGCTTCCCTGACTTTCTCCTAAGCACTGGCTTGCTCTCTCAACCTCAGTGCCCCTGAAATAAAACACTTCATCCTTCTTCCCACCATTGCACTTCTTCTGTTCCATCTTCCTGAAAATATACCAATGGCCACCTACTCATCCAAGTTCAAAAACTGCGAGCTGTCTTTGAGCGCTTTTCACTATCCTCCACATTTAATCAGTTCTCTGTATCAACTGCATTGTCAGAATCCTGTCACTCATGAATCTGTCTTATGCATTCCAGGTGCTATGACCAAAGTCCAGGTGTTATGATAGGTCTGAAATGGTTCCCTCCACCTTCAGAATAAGAGAAGAAATCAATATGCCCGCCCCGCCCCCATCCCGCAAATGCATGTGTTGTAGCTCCAACCCCTGGTACCTCCGAATGTAGCCATATTTGGAGATAAGGTCTTCAAGAGATGATTAAGGAACAGCCCTCATCCAACAGGACTGGTGTTCTTATAAGAAGCAGAGGAGACACCAAGGATGTGTACAACACGGGGATGGCCGTGAGGCCAGGAAGCAAGAGGGCCGCCATCAGCAAGCCACGCAGAGACACCTCAGAGCAAACCCTGGTGGGGTGGTGGTCTTAGCCTTCCAGCCCCAGAACTGTGAGAAGATGCATTTCTGTTGTTTACGTCACCCGGTCTTTGTAACTTTGTTGTGGCAGCTGCAGCAAACTAATACAGCACTGACCTTGGGTCAAGGACGTTTCAATACACAGGTGTCCTAATGCTGTCCCTCCAGTGCATAATAAGGCTGATCACGTGAGGAGAGAAAAGAAAGGTCTAGCAAAAGGAGCAAGCGCGATTGCAGATGGAGAGTTTCAGAGGCGGGATGCTGTTTCCCACGACTTTGTCTTCGTTTAACACCAAAGTTTATTGTCAATTACTTAGCTTTGGGGAGAAGGTTCTTATTTTCAAATGTTGGAAAGTGTTATGTTTAGTGCTGGGGTTGATAGGAAGGGAGCAGCTGGAGGTAAGGGAAAGGGAGAGGGGAAGGCAGCCTCACGGCTCCTGGATACATGAAAGATGCTGAGAGTCGAAGCAAGGTGATGCAGCTGGTGGTGGACGGGAGGAGAGATGGAGAGGAAACGTTTGCTGTTAGCTGAGTGGAGGAGAAAAGCAAAGTTCTCATGATGGGTAGGTTTGTTGAATGAACGTCGAGTGAATGCTGCCTTCTGTTTTGTCCCCTGTTGAGGGTGAGTAGGGAGCCGGGTGATGGAAGTTCGAGGACCATGGAGAATGAATGAAATAACCATGGAAACCAGAGCAAACGTAATAAGATTGATGAGCACATAAAGGGCCCGTCTACTATAAATGCCATTAAAGCTGTTCTGTTAAGTAATTAATCCGTCCACTCAGTTTTGGAGAAAGCAGGTCGTGGGCTTCACGCAGGGTTGGAATTTTGTCAAGGAAGGGTAGCAGAAGGACAATCGGAGTGTAGTGCAGGATATCGATATGAAAGTTATTCCTTGAAACTTCCCAACCACAGTTCCCATCGTCCTGTCAGCCACTGAAATGAAATAAAACAAACCAAACACACAAGCCAAGAATAACTTCCCTGTCGTGCCTGTTTTTGGCCATCGGCACACTTGGTTCTGCGACCCTCATCCTACCATGGTCCATCGTGCATCCTTAAGTCTGTGTCATCGATGTCTCTCTTATTCTCTGGACTCTTTATTTCCTGAGACACTACCTACCAACAACTTCCTCAGTGTCTTCTTGCTTCTTGTCTGTCCCAACACTGTCTCCAGATGCCTGTTCAAGTGATCACTCTATAAAACAAATCCGATTACGTAATTCCCTTCTCTTAAGACGCTTCCCAGCTTTATTTCAACCTGTAAAATAAGCATCATTGTAAATGAGGCCCTTACTTGTCTGGTCCATGAACCCCTCCAGCTTCATTTTCTGTCATTCTCTCTCTTCCCTGAATCACAAATTCTTTATGTTCCAGAAAAATATAACTCTGTGGAAAAACGTCCACACCATGTATTGTGTATCTATGTCTCCACACCCACCTTTCCACTTGTTAGGAATTCCCTTTGGTCAATCTGGCACACTGATTCTCTAAAACCCAACTCAGACATGATCTCAATGAGAGATTGTAATCTTCTCCCTTCCCTCAGGCTGTTAATCACTCCCTCCTCAGGGAGCCATGAATACCTCATACATGAGTCTTCTGTCGTAATGATAAAACCCTGGCATTGGCAGGCAGATTCTTAACCACTGCGCCACCACGGAAGCCCCCAAAGTAAATCTTTTTAAAAACATATACACCACCACGAAGCTCCACTCACCATAAAATCTGAAGAGAATATTCCAGCAATATTGCTTTTTATCATTAAAATATTGTCTCTGCCCACCCCCCACCTCCCCCACCCCACTTCTTTGGAATAATTATTTTGGTGACTATGGCTCTAATCCCTGTCTCCAAGAAGGAACACATGATTCTGAGAAGAAAGTCATGCATCCAGGGCTTTTCAAATGATCTTTTGAGAGATGGGTCATGAAAATACAAAGACATAACTAATATAATAATAAAATAAAGCCATACACTCCGACATGCCAAAAAACCAAATCCACGGGCTTCCCTGGTGGCGCAGTGGTTGAGAGTCCGCTGGCCGATGCAGGGGACACGGGTTCGTGCCCCGGTCCGGGAGGATCCCACATGCCGCGGAGCGGCTGGGCCCGTGAGCCATGGCCGCTGAGTCTGCGCGTCCGGAGCCTGTGCTCCGCAACGGGAGAGGCCATAGCAGTGAGAGGTCCGCGTACCGCAAAAAAAAAAAAAAAAAAAAAAAATCCACGGCAAGCTAAAGTTGTTCTTAATGATAACGTGATGAGCTTAATTTGTTTGGTGAGGATGATTTTAAATCTTATTTTAAAACCATAATAATTTGATACACACCACAGTTTTATCTCTATAGCTTACTTTTAATATTTGTACAACCATTATACATTCACTTACTAATTCTAAAAAATAAATTGCTGAAATAGGAAGCCAGTTCTTGGTCATCATCTGTCATATCATAGACATAAATTGTAAATGGAGTTTACTGGTATGGCAACTAGAAAGCACTTCCAACAAAGACATAGATTTAGAATCCATGCAATGTGCCTTTTTGGAACTTCCAGTTGATGTAGCTTGGTATTAGAAAACTTAGAGGAATAAATTCTTCATATTGTCCATAGATAATACTTCTCTAATATTAATTGTTTACCTAGGTCTTAAAAGAAAGAGGTAATAAGCAAAAGAAATGAACATTGGCACTATTTACAAGTTTCTAAAAGACAGGTTTTGGGTTGCTTTCTAAACTGACGTGACACATCTGCTCTGGTTACCGGGGAAGACAGCTGTTGTTCAGGACACTTAAGGCATGAACTCCTGGAGGAGAGCATGAGATCTTCCCAGACTTGCAGCACTGCTGATGGGCACCTTCAGAGCTGGTCAAAAGAGGCTACTATTTGTTCAGACTTGGTAAAAACTGAAAATACTTTTGGCAGAGATTCTGTTTCACTGGGAGATTTGCGGGCCTGAGTGACTGGCCATCTGCTTCTGCCCCAGGAACTGTCATCACTGCTTCGGAGAAGCATCTGGCTTTGAGCAGTAGGAACGAGCTGGTTTATCACATGCTAACTGAAAAGCAGAAGAATGAAAGACTCAACACACACAGAAAAGGCAGGAATGAGCGAGAGAGGGCACGAGAGAGACAGAAGCATGATGTGAAAAAAATATGTATGTTTATGTTAAAATGTTTATATATATATTTTAAAATAACTGGGAAAATTTAATTATGGGCAGAATTTAGGTGATACTAAGGGATTCTTCATTTTGTTAGGTGTGAAAATGACATTGTGGTAATGTGTGAAGGTGTCTGGTTTCCAGAGATGCATATGGGAGCAAGTATTGAAATAACATGACGACGCCTTTAACTACCTTTAAAAAGACACAGATAAAGCAAATGCTCAATTATTGATAACTGTTTTACGATGGCTATATGGGGGATCGCTGCACTGTTTAAATTCCAGGTCTATGTCTTTCTAACTGTAACCTTATTTACACTAACTCTTCTAGACAGAAAAGTGGCTTCAATACAACTTTCTGCCCCTATTGAAAAAAAACAAAACAGAATAAATAACTCGCACAAACTGATCTGTGGATGACAGTTGCTTCATAATATCTATCTGGATGTTAAGAGCTTTGGTGAAAATCAGTGATTTTGATATCGTTGATATTGGACTAGCCTTGATAACGAAACTGTGTACAAACTCCTGTGTCCTTGATGTTTTGAAGTAAAAGGCTGGGTCAAGAGCTAAGGATTAGGAATATGAAGATGTAGAAACAAAGGTTAGCTGTTGGGCTTGGAAACTGGTAACAATTTAGACTATAAACAAGCCACATAGCAGAATCACTGAACTCCCAGTTCCCTGAAAGATACAGATAAATGTCCGACACACAGTCCTAGGTTGTTTTTATAGGAAGCAGACCCACCAGAGGAAAAGTGCTGACTGTAAGAACGCAGACCCTAGACCATTTGAAACCAGAAGGTTGATGATGCCTGAAACCTCACCTTGATGCCAAACCAATCCAAGAATCATGCACGAGCTGATTGCACACCCTGCAGCCCCTCCCTCACGTGGCCTTTAAAACCCTTCCCTGAAAGCCATCAGGGAGTTCAGGTCTTTTGCGCGTGAGCTGCCCATTCTCCTTGCTTTTGCCCTGCGATAAACGCTGTACTTTCCTTCACCACAACCCAGTGTCAGTAGTTTGGCTTTTCTGCACACGGGCAAGTGGACCCAAGTTTACTTTGGTGACGATAACACTAAATAATCGTTAAGCTCACTTGCTTTTTCCTAATGCATATTCTTAAAGTCTGGTAATAGTATCATGTCATTAACAAAGAGGTGAGTAATCCTTCCTCTTCTTTTGCTAAGGACTTAGGACATAATTTATCTAAAAGCTGTATCATATAATGTCACTGCTTTTATAGTGAATATTCTGGCAAAACATTAAAATCTTGAAAACCATACACCTCCAATCACAGATAGGTCCTCTCTGTGGGGTAAGGGCTCTGGTGGATTAACAGAAGTTACAGTGGCCTTTGATGGTTCGGAACTGTTTCCTCAATTGGATGAGACAGAATATAATACTCAAATTCCTAAACAGGAGTTTCTTACTCATATTTCTACTTTTATTTTCTCAAAATTACATCACAGTTAATGTGTTTTGGCTGTATATAAATGTTATTTTGGATGTCATTAGCTACTATTAAATATAAAATTTACAGCCACACAAAAATATTTTTAGTGCCCAGCTTCCAAAATCAGACATACTTAGGTGCACAGCTCTCTCAATCATTTATTAGGAATGTTATTAACAAACTTGGGCAAAGTTATATGATGCCTTTGGATCTTTATCTATGAATGGTAATGAGAAGAGTATTGCCTTCACAAAGGTGGAGAGGAGATAATAAGTTCATGCTGCACCTGGAAAATAGTACACCCTCAATCACTGAAAATGATCATTATTATTATTGCTATCATATGGAACAGAAAGAAAAGTTAAGTGAAAAACAATTCACATATTCATCAATCTTTAGGACCAACCTGACGTTGGAAGTAAAATTCTGGATCTACTACTAGAACAGCCTCTTTTACTTCAACTTCCTAAACTGTAGCCAGAATTCTGTACAAGCCAAGTCTATGTCTAAAAAATAAGCTGTTTTAACTCATGTGCAACTAAAACTGGAGTTTTAATGTTCTCATATGACATAAAGGTGAAGTACTCCTATCTCTTCCCCTTCAACTCTATTATCCTGGAGAAACAAATTCCTTCTCTGAGCCTCTGGTTTGTCATAGATAATAAGTGTATTAAAATAACTTGCAGTCAGAGCAGAAATACATGAAATAGAGACCAAAAATAAAAACCAATAGAAAAGATCGATGAAACTAAGACCTGCTTTTTTGAAAAGATAAACAAAATTAATAAACCTTTAGCCAGATTTATCAAGAAACAAAGAGGGCCCAGTAAATAAAATTAGAAATGAAAGAGAGGTTACAACTGATATCACAGAAATACAAACAACCATAGGGGAATACTATGAACAGTTATATGCCAATAAATCGAACAACCTAGAAGAAATGGGAATTCTTAAAAACATACAATATTTCAAGGCTGAATCAGGAAGAAAGAGAAAATCTGATCAGACCAGTTACTAGTAGTGAAATCAAATCAGTTATCAAAAAACTCCAAACCAAAAAAAAAGATAGCTTCACAGGGGAATTCTACCAAATGTTGAAAGAAGAGTTAAAACCTATTCATCTCAAACTATTCCAAAAAAGTGAAGAGGAAGGAACACTTCCTAACGTATTCTTAGAGGCCAACATTATACTGAAACCAAAACCAGGAAAAGATACTACAAAAAAAGAAAACTACAGACCAATGTCCCTGATGAACATAGATGCAGAAATCTTCAACAAAATATTATCAAACCAAATTCAACCATACATCAAAAGGATCATACATCATGATAAAGTGGGACTTATTCCAGGGATGCAAGGATAGTTCAATATCCACAAATCATTCAATATGATACACCACATTAACAAAACAAAGAAAAAACACATGATCATCTCAATAGATGTGAAAAAACATTTGACAAAATTAAAAATCCATTTGTGATAAAAACTCTCAACAAATTTGGTACAGAGGAAACATATCTAAACATAATAAGGGCCACTTATGACAAACCCACAGCTAACCTCATACTCAATGACAAAAAGATCAGAGCTTTTCCTCTAAGATCAGGAACAAGACGAGAATGCCCACTCTTGCCACTTCTATTTAACAAAGTATTGAAAATCCTAGCGCAGCAATCAGACAAGAAGAAGAAATGAAAGACATCCAAGTTGTAAAGGAAGAAGTAAAACTGTCACTATTTGCAGATGACATGGTACCATATATAGAAAACCTAAAAGACCCCACCACAAAACTATTAGAACTAATTAATGAATTCAGAAATTTGCAGGATACAAAATCAGTATACAGAAATCTGTTCCATTTCTATACAGCAATAATGAAATATCAGAAAGAGAAATTGAGAAAACAATCCCATTTACAATCCATCAAAAAGAATAAAATACCTAGGAATGCTTTCTTTAACCAAGAAAGTGGAAGATCTGTACTCTGAAAACTGTAAGACACTGATAAAAGTAATTGAAGACAATACTAATAAATAGAAAGATACACAGTATTCATATATTAGAAGAATTAATATTGTTAAAATATATTTTCTACCCAAAGCAATCTACAGAATCAGTGCCACCCCTGTCAAAGTACCCATGCCGTTTTTCACAGAATTTTATAATCCTAAAATTTGTATGGAATCACAAAAGATCCCAAATAGCCAAAGCAATCTTGAGAAAAAAGGACAAGGCTGGAGGTACCACACTCCCATATTTGAAATGATATTACACAGTTATAGTAATCAAAACAGTATGGTGCTAGCACAAAAACAGACACATAGGTCAATGGAATAAAATAGAGAGCCTAGAAATAAGCCCATATGTACATGATCAATTAATACGACAAAGGAGGCAAGAATACACAATGAGGAAAAGACAGCCTCTTTGATAAGTGGTGCTGGGAAAACTGGACAGCTACATGTAAAAGAATGAAACTAGAACATTTTCCCATACCAGATACAAAAATAAACTGAAAATGGATTAAAGACTTAAAATGTAAGCCCTGAAACCATAGAATTCTGAGAAGAAAACTTAGGCACTATGCTCTTTGACTTTGGTCTTAGCAATATTTTTTGGATCTGATTCCTCTAGCAAAAGCAACAAAAGCAAAAATAAATAAATGGGACACAAACTAAAAAGCTTTTGCACAGCAAAGGAAACCATCAACAAAACGAAAAGGGAACCTACCGAAGGGAAGAAGATATTTGCAAATATGTCCAATAAGGGGTTAATATCCAAAATATATAAAGGACTCATACAACTCAATATGAAAACAAACAAGCAAACAAACAACCCAATCAAAAAATGGGCATAAGATCCGAATAGGCATTTTTCCAAAGAAGACACACAGATGGCCATCAAACACATGAATAGACGCTCAACATCACTCATCATCAGGGAAATGAAAATCAAAACCACAATTAACTATCACCTCACCTGTCAGAACGGCTGTCTTCAAAAAAGACAAGAAGTAACAAGTGTTGGCAAGAATGTGTAGAAAAGGGAACCCTCCTACACTTGGTGGGAATGCAAATTAGTGCAGCCACTATGCAAAACAGTATGATGGTTCCTCAAAATTTTTAAATTGAACTACCACATGACTCAGAAATTCCACTTTTAAGTATTTATCTGAAGAAAATTCGAAAAGATACATGCACCCCAATGTTCATAGCAGCATTATTCACAATAGCCAAGGTATGAAAACAACTTGTGTCCATTTTATACGGCTTTAGTGATTCTGCTCAATTTAAGTGCGCTTAAAAGGTCAGGCTTTGAGAAATTGGAAATAAGACTCCGAGATGAAGTTAGATGCCAGGAGACTAGGCAGACGATGAAGGCACAGAAAATGTATGTTACCCGCTTTGGCCCAAGAAGGTCATTTGTTAGTCTATTGTTGGTTTTTGTTGTTGTTGTTTGTTTGTTTTGTTTTGTTTTTTCAAACTAATGGTCAGAAATAGACCCTAAACGATTCCAGCTCCTTGAAAAGGTTTTCCTTCTGATCCAACCCTGCCCTCACCACCCCCGCCCGCATCGTCTCCAGCCCCTGGCGGGGACCACATTCTCCCGCTAGACGTGGGAGGGGATGCTCGCGCGGCCGGGACACCCCTGCCCTCCCCGGCCCCAACTCCGTCCCCAACTCCGTCCCCATCTCCGTCCCCATCAACTCCGTCCCCATCTCCATCCCCATCTCCGTCACCAACTCCGTCCCCATCAACTCCATCTCCATCATCTCCGTCCCCATCAACTCCGTCTCCATCATCTCCGTCCCCATCAACTCCATCCCCATCTCCGTCCCCATCTCCATCCCCAACTCCGTCCCCATCTCCGTCCCCACCTCCGTCCCCATCTCCGTCCCCAACGCCGTGCCCCTTTCCGTCCCCAACGACGTCCCCGCTCAGTTCCGCGGCCGCGCAGCGTCCCGACCGCACAGGCGCGGACCACACGGCGCAGGCTCGGCGGCCGGAGCAGGCGCGTCAGCCCATCTCGGGGACGCGGGGACGGGGACGCGGGGACGGGACGCAGCCGCTCCCCCGGCACCGGCGCGTCCGGCCAGAGCGCGCGTCCTCCGGGGCTGCGGGCGGGGCGCCAGGGTAGGTCGGCTCCGGGGGGAGGGGCGGCGCGGGGGTCCGGGATGAGCATCCCTGCGGCGAGGCCGGGCCGGGGCGCGGGGCGCCGCGGCGGCGGAAGGCGGAGGCGCAGCGCCTCCCGCGAGTCCGCGGTGGGGGTGAGCTTGGCCGCAGGGGTGCAGTCGGCGGCGTTTGGTCTGCGGGGCCCGTCAGCCCCTGCCGCTGCCCGCTTCGGGAGGTGTGGGCGGACGCAGAAGCACAGGGTGGCATCTCTCTCTCCGCCCTTCAGACCTCCAGGACGGCCTCGGGCTTCCTGGCGCCGGGAGGGAAGGCGGGCGCAGTCCGTGCGGCCGTGGGCACAGGTGTCGGGGCCGGATGCCGCCGCTGGCTGGGGTGCGGGGCAGGGAGTCCAGTGCTGCGAGGTGACCGCGGGCAGCTGTGGGCCTGGTGAGCCCCTCCGTCGTCTTCGGGGGAGAGGACCAGGGAGGCGTCCCCTCCTGCTTGCTTAGGGCTGATAAGGAGAAATGTGAGAAGATCAGACTTCCTGGGAGGAAGAGAGATGAAAAACGTGACACAGGAGAAGCCAAATTATGAGGGGGAGCTGGGACTTCCGTGAACGCTGAGGAGTAGACCGGTCTCTTCCTGTGCAGGAAACAGTGAAGGAGACACTGTTTATGGTTTGGGAATTAAAGATGCGGAAGAGGTCAAAATACTACAGGGTTTAGGTGGTGCTTAAAGGTTTGTTTGTTTTAATGCATCAGGCAAGAATGTAGTTCTTCTGGAGCATGGAAAATGTTATTAAAATACAGCTAAGAAGAGTATTTGGAGAAGGCTGACTATATTTGCTATTTTATTTCATACAATGTTGCCTAGAATTTCTGGAGTCAGAAATCATCACTTGAATGATAAATGTCAGTATCACGTGAGTGGGAAAGCCAAAAGCTAACTTAAATCAATGAGCACCTTTTTTGGGTAAAAGGTAACTTGCGAACTTAATGTACATAAATAAAAACAATGAATTTAGACAGTGAAACTCTTTGATAATAGTTTTTTTTTCCTTTTTCTCTATCAGTCCTTTAATACTTAGAATTATCTTTTCTTCGAGAATAGTTTTATTGTTTCTGAAAAAATATACATGCGAAAGTCAAAGAACAGAGGAAATTTAAAAAACAGAACATTGATTTAAATGACCTAGTACGATGTAACCATCTTAAAACAGTGTAAACATCTTTCCATGTATCTTTCTAAGTGTATATTGATATACTGTACAATTCAATATCAATTTACAATTTTATGAAACTATACGGTAGAAATTTTTGCATACTTACCTTGTATTCCTCATAGGGGTCTTATTTTCTATGAACCATTATTTAAACTAACTTTTACTATGAAACCACAAAATGTATAGTAAAGTATAACCACATAGGTCTGAGCAATGAGAATTTTTTTTAAAGCCAAGTAGCATTTATGCAAGTAAAACAAATCACAGACACTATACATGATTATACATGAAAACACCCGTGATATGATTTTAAAAGTCTAAAAGTGGACTTCAAAGATGGAACTTACAGAGTTTTTTCTTCAGAAGAGAAAGAATAGAAAATTATACTGAATATATTTAATAAGCTTAAAATATAAAATCTTTTTTTAAAAAAATTATTTATTTATTTTTATTTTTGGCTGTGTTGGGTCTTTGTTTCTGTGCGAGGGCTTTCTCTAGTTGCGGTGAGCGGGGGTCACTCTTCATCGCGGTGCGCGGGCCTCTTACTATCGCGACCTCTCGTTGCGGAGCACAGGCTCCAGACGCGCAGGCTCAGTAGTTGTGGCGCACGGGCCTAGTTGCTCCGTGGCATATGGGATCTTCCCAGACCAGGGCTCGAGCCCGTGTCCCCTGCATTGGCAGGCAGATTCTCAACCACTGCGCCACCAGGGAAGCCCCAAAATATGATAAAATCTTAATGTTTGCACCAGTGTGCAAAGACAGATGTTTGCCACGAGCAATGAGAACTTGATGTACAAGACACCCTTGTTCATTGGGTAGTAATGGTCGTGCTCCTTAAAGAGTCGTGTAGTTACCGTTTGCCTCATAAATGTAAACATTTTCTTGTTCTTTCTTGTAGATCGATCTCCTGAAATTTAACTTTTCAAGATGAAGTTTGTATTGGCGGTGGCCTTTTTTATTTTAATTTCCTTGTGTGTTGAAGAAGCCTGTTCTAAAGAGAAGTCTTCAAAGAAAGGGAAGGGGAAAAAGAAGCAGTACCTATGCCCATCGTATGTTCTTCATGTCTTATATTCTTATACGGAGAAATATTATTGCATTTTTCATCAAAGTGGTTTATTGAAACACATGGCAACAGAACTTTCCCTATCAGAATTGCACCCATTTGTTTCATACGTAGAAAGTGAGCGAAGAGGGCTTTACAGTGGGAAAGCTAATTCTCAGTATGGTAAAGGTAAAGTTTTATAAAGTTTTGTCCGTGCCCTGGGCTTCTGTAATTTTCATACATCTTTTATAAAAGTAGAAAAAAGTTACTATTTCTTTCTTACCCTGAATGTACAACTTTCGCTGGTTACTGAGATTCCCTGCTTTGAGCAAATGTCAGTTCAAAAAGTTGACTTTAAAAAAAATACTACTGAAATTGAATATTCATTATAAAAATCACATTGCTAGACTATGATTTTAAGGTCTATTTAATTCACATTAAGGCACGGCAGGAGAAGAATTACATGGTAGATCCATTTTCCATTTCAGTGGGGTTTTTTTGGGTAAAAGATTTATCTTAGGAAATGAGTATATTTCTCAAAAAATATGTCATTAAATTTGAAGTTACCTGTACAAACAAAATCTAAATCCAATTCCCACTGCCTCCCCACTCAGAAAAAAAAACGGCAAACAAATTTTATGGTTTGGACTCCATTTTTTAAAAAAATAAAATGTTACTATTACTGGTGAATAACAGTAAATAATAACCAATAGTTAGAACAATTGAACAGTATATAAATCAATAACCTTCACAGAATACGTGCTTTTAAGTAATAATGTTACAACATATGCAGTAATGTGGAGTAAGAATTAATTTGCTGGTACCGGTTATTTTTACATTAAGATTTCCTAAGTGCTATATTGATCTCAGGTAACATTATTCCAGCATCATCACTACTTAAATATTGATTATTATAGTTTCATAGATGTTTCATAAGAATTATTAAGATACCTTCTGGGAAGTAAATTTTGTAAAGAAAGGATATTAGAGTTGGTATTTTGGAATGGACGTCTGTATGAATACGTGAGACGGAAGGTCTGGGGACGGTATGGTGACCCATATAAAGTCCCGTAGTACGTAAAGCTCCCTGTTAAGAAATACCTCCTAGTTTTCAGCGTTAATAGTTCTGCTTCTTTCAGTCTACACAGCCTGACGTCAGGGCCAGGCTTCTGGGTGTGACAGGATGGCCCCATCCGCCGTACTGAGTGTGACTCATCTTCACAGATAAGAGTGTTTGAGCTGCAACCAGGGGACTCGCGTTTTCGGGAACTGGACATGGTCAGGCCTTACTCTTCCCAAGGATAAGGACATCTTGTCATATTTTGGATATCCTTCATTTTAACGTTTTGTTGGATAAATCTTGGCATATTGATGTGAACTCTTGTATTTGTCTTGAAGGCGCGCTGATCCTATGTGTGGAGTCAAGCCATATGTGGTCAGTAGGGTTCCGCTCTCTGTGGAAGCTGATGGGGCTCCTGTCTCCCTCGCCCCAGCCCTGCTTCCCCCCCCCACCCCCACCGCCCGCCCGTATCCTGTCAAATGTCATGAATCACAGCTCTGAATATGGCAACTGCAAGACTTACGGCTGCCGTGTACCTTACAAGAGTCTTTTAGAGGGCATCCTATTTCTTCCCAGAACTGCCTGTTGCCTTATATGTAAACTGACTGTATATGCTTAGGCTGTCTCTGGTTAGGACAGATTTTTAACGTTAAATCTGATAGATAAAGAGTGAGACGAAGAAGGTTCTCTTTGGTGCATATGGAAACCTCCAAGTGGAAGGCCCAACGTAACACGTGGTGAGCCCGTATCGCAGTGTTTTAGGTATGTTGAGAAATTAAAGTTTTATCTCTGAAATTTTCTACCACAGTTTTCAAATTTTGATTATATTACTTACTTTCTTGCAATTACGAGACTGAATAAAGCTTTATTAACAGTAGCCCTGGTGATGCTGCCCCAAATCCAGCTTATTAAAAAGTAGATGTACTTTGGAGAATTACATTTGCATATTTTTTGTTTGAGCATTTTGCTAAGAATTTTGATTTCACGGTCACTGAACTTCTGAAGGCTAAGGTTTTCTCTGGCTTTTGTTGGATCCATTGTATTAAATTTCTTTGAGTATCCAGGTTGGGAATCTCAGTTACAATAACGGGCTGGGAAGGAATATGCAGATTATTTGTTTCTCAGCGGATGGTCCAGTTTGCCCATCCTGTGTAAACTGACTAAGCATAAAACATCTTGATTAAGAGGAATATTTGAGATCACAAGACTCGGAAGTTACGTACAGGCTTCCATACACTCTTCAATATGGTGAAATCTTGCCCAGTGATGTTCTGATTTCTTTATATTTTTTTCTGAATAGAGTTGAAGAGCAATGGTGTTGAACGGGTATATACAGTTGATGTGTTGTGCACGTGTAGTAAACCGGAGCAGAAACTTCCCTTTTTATTCTTGGAACATTTCTTCCCAAAGATTGGAAATAAGAGGAAAACTGTTTCTAAATGTAGAAAGGACTTAGGACCCTTCGTATTCTAGGTTGATGTGGAGCTTGGATCGTATGATACTCTCTCCCTGGCTCTTTATTATTTTTTTAACCTTCGATTGTTTTGAGAAGCTCGAAAGTGATAAATTTGTGCTATTGTTCATTGTTTTTGGTGTAACTGGAGCAGCGGTACCAGGTTGCCAAACTACCTGATAAGTTTGAGTCCCAAAATTTTAGAAATTCATATATATTAATAAATGCACAGTAAACTTTAAATTAGAAGCTATGTTTTAGATTAAGTCCTTGGACACTGTTTAGCTTTTTATTTTAAAAGCTTGAATTTGACACTGACCTGAATCTATTGGTCTTCTGATTTCCTATACATTCTGCCTCAGCGATTTTGTCCAGATCTGTGGCTTAACGCCTAAGGTGCTCTATGCAGCCCAGCCTCTCTGAAGAATGTACCCATACATCCACCACTTCTACCTGGTTATCCCATCTTGATCTTAAAACTCAATTCAAAATGATAAAAACTTGAGTACAGAAATCCTCCCCACGTCTCCTAATACAGTGTTTCCATTTGCATCTTTTGCCATCCAGACTCAGATCCTAGGGATTACCTAGGACCCCCTCTTTCTACCTTAGCTTCTCCAGTCCGGTCGTTGCCGAGACTTCCACGTTCAGAGTCTGCGCCATCTCGCGAGTGTGTCCCTCACTTCCATCCCCATCGTGACGCCGCTGTCACTTCTCCCCCCAGCCTTTCTGGTGAGCTCGTTATTGGTCTCCCTCTTCTTGGCTTCCTCCACCAGTTCCTACCCCACCCTGACCCTCGAGTGTATTTTCCAGTGTACTCAAGCCACTCCGGCGCTTAGAGCCCCCTGAGGGACTCCATAACCTTTGGAAAAGCTTCTGATTTCTTGGCTCAGTACACAAAACTCTTGCTGAACTGGCCTCTGACTCCCCCGGCTGTATCTTTGCATCCCGGTCACGCCCTTACTCAAGTCCCACACACGCTTGCTCTTTCACACTTCCGAAGTGTTCTTCCCTTGACCAAAATGCCAGAGGTTTCCTTCTTCCATGAGTTAACCCCTGCCTCAGTGGTCTTATGAAAATCCACAGCGATAAATACCACGTGTTCGCTGTCGACTCCTGTATGTGTGTGCCGGCCCAGATCTCTCTGAAGAGCACCACATCCATACATCTGACGCTTGAATCTGACTGTCCCGTAATGACCCCACGCTCAAACTTTGTTGTCTCCTTTGGGAAACCTTTTTTTTTTTTTTCATATTATAAAGTGTTTATTATTTCCACCACCTATTAACAAAAAATTAATGCTGGCTGCTGAATCAGAAATCTCTCTATATGTGTGCATGTATATGTATATGCCTATATATATATACACACACATATTCATATGCGTTTACTTTCTTTAAATATGCAGAAGAATTCTGACCATTAAGGGAATCATTTCTGAATTATTGCACATGACTCTTGCTTAATTATTCACAGACGCCTAACACCATAATGCATTTCATATACGCGCAAATAGATACTAGTGAAAGACTCCAGGCCATGCTTGCTTCCTAAATAACATAATTTCAGCTACATATAATATTCCTTTATTACATGCTAAGTACAAGGATAGATTTATTTTTGTTTTTTAAACATTGTGAAATGGTTAAATTATAGATTCTACAACATTTTAATCCTGACTGATTTTCATAACCCATCTTGCAAGGTGGATATCTATTTTTTTTTTTAACATCTTTATTGGAGTATAAACGTTTCTTAATCCTGACAGTCTGATTTAGACAATCACACTCTGTGCCTTCGAGGTTCCCTAATTGCCTATCCTGCTTCTAAAACTATGTGGTGACATCAGCTGTAATTGTCTGCTCCCCCTACTAGATTGTAAACTCCGTGAGGGCTTGTGTTATAGACTTGGTCACCAGAGATCAACACCGTGCCGGGTACAAAATGTACATGCAATAAACATTTGTTTAAAGAGTGAATACAAACTCAAGATCGTTGACCCTTACAAGTCACTGTATCTGGATTTTGTTACAGTACTTGAAAATAATTTATATGATCTCCCTGGACAGTCTTTAGACATATAGTCTTAATATAAGGAGAAGAAGGGAGTTAATGTCTAGGTTATTGGTAGAGCGTCTTCAGCCTGGAAGATGCTTCCTGGTGAAAGTTTGGCCTTCTCGTGATAAACATCACATCAATGACTAAAATAAACTATACAGAGGAAACATCCAGATGGAGAGTAATGTGATACTGAAACATATGGTGGGTACGCGAGACAGAATTAGGATCTAATATGACCTTGGACGTCCAAAGCGATGGGCTGAATCTAAGGAGATTGAAGTATAAACAGCACTTTGGTTCAGAAATCACGTGTGCAAGTATAGGATGGGGAAAGCAGTGTGGCTGAACACACTTGGAAAAAATATTAAGTGGTGTTGTAACCGTAATACAAATGAATAATAATATACTGTAGTATAGTATAATATGACATAATATGATATATAATATATATGCCCGACGCAGATGAGCGACCCTGTGCGCTATCTCTCCATCCCAGCTAAATATAACTATATGTATAGCTACTTAAGAAGGAAATTGGTGTTCTTATTTTACCAGTTCTGTATTAAGCATATCACTAGCCTTGAAAGAATTCTATTATTTAAAGCAAGACTTGCAGAGATTTCCGCACTGTGCTGGTCAATACCTTCAGCGGAGAGGAATAAGAATAGTTGAGGTAATTAAAGTAATGTCATCTTAGGAAGTGCTGAACAACTGAGGTGCTTGACAGTTACCTTCAGTTGTGTGAAAACTTGCGATCCAGATGACAGAGTAGACTTTGCTGGTTGGCACCAATACTTACAACCAGGACTAATGAGTAGAACCACGAGAAGGGATATTTTTGGCTCCAAATTAGCAAGAACTTTCTAATAGCATTCTGCCAGATATAATTGCCTGGGAACAGAGGCAGTGGAGCTCACAGCAACCCCAAGCCACGGGGGATAATTACTTGCAGGCATACTTTATAGAAAGTTTGAGCCTTGGGTAGGTAGTTTGGCCAGACAGAGGTGTTTAAGGACGTTTCAATTTGTGAGATTTTTAAGAGTCTTTGATTCTAGTATATTGTATGTGACGACGGTCTTATGATTATCCAGTTGCAGAATGATATAGAAAGAATCACCTTTTAAAAATTTAATCTCCACCCAGATTTAAATAGCTTGGCTGCTAATTTTGGTGCATTGTCGTGGAGAGCCCTACCATATAAAATAAGTATATCTTGGTCTAATAATAAGGACTTAAAAACTTGCAGTGGTAGCATTTCTTCTTGAAATTTCACAAGTAATCAGGTTTTTTGAATATCTTTCAAACTCAGGCCATCTTTTCTCTTTTCTGACCTAAACCAATCGGAATAAATATGTCAAGCTACTGTTAATCTCAAGAAATAATGATTGAGGGATGACGAATATTAATAATCTGAGCAATGCCTGCCATAACTGATAAGAAGAAGGTATAGGTTTATGGATTTGTGTTGAAATGTCTATTGTATATGAAACCAGAACATTCTAAAATATACTTGCAGAATTCCTGATTGAACGAACAAAACCAAAACAAAACAGAACTATTTGAACCAAAACCGAAGCATTATTTGTCACTTCTGTTTGTGCTCATAGCAGACACAGTAACACTTTTTAATACTGAATTTGGCCCGACTGTAACCTCTTGACACATACTGACATTTTCGTCATCGCTGAGTTAGGGATCATCGCTGAGTTAGGGAACTTTCTACCATTTGTTGAGGACTGTTTGAATTCCAGGCATCTGATAGCTCACCGTAAGTATAACGAATTTGCTTACAAGTTACGTTTGAAATCTTTCTC
Organism: Phocoena phocoena; assembly: GCF_963924675.1. Taxonomy (NCBI): domain Eukaryota; kingdom Metazoa; phylum Chordata; class Mammalia; order Artiodactyla; family Phocoenidae; genus Phocoena; species Phocoena phocoena. The sequence continues at coordinate 1,470,322 of NC_089223.1, forward strand.
CCATTTTGGGCCCAGACTTGTACCTTAGGTGTGAAGGAGCATCGTAAGAAGCCCTTAATTGATCCTGGATGAGGACTGCTATTATTTATATGACTGTTCGGTCATGTTTGCCTGTATTTACTTCATCCTAATGATTTTTCCTCCAAACTCTTGGTACTCTAGCTTTAAAATCATGACATGAAGATTTATGGTTCTGTGTGTGTAATGAGAAACAATATGACTACTTTTTATTAGTTTCTTCACAACCTAAAAGAGTTGTGTGTGTATAAATGTGTTTGATACCAATATGAGATTTTTTTTGTCTCCTTCAGAGAGATACCATTTAATGGTAGTATTCGTAGACATCAGTTCTGTGTAGTATGAAGGGTTGGGTTAAGTATAATGTTAGCCATTTTCTTCCTATTCTGATTTTATTACCTGTTATTCATTAATAGAATGGATTGATTTCAGTTTAGTTCCATTTCCTTACTTCCTAATGGAAATGTTCAAGATAAATACATTGGCCCAAAAATGAAAGGCTGATTGGAAATGGATATGGAGAATCTGTACAATGGATATAATTGAAAACTGCCTGTATTATTATTACTATAACAAAGGTAGATCAAACTTTTCATCGATGGGCAGTTATGTATTTTCTTACTACCTAGCGAACAATTCTGATTTAATGGCATGATGTTATTTTTCAGTCGACTGAATTAATGATCTTCCCTTTCCAAATAGTTTCCTAGATTTTGAAATCGGAATCCTCATTATTTTAGTTATTCCGGCATGAAACTTAAATGGAACCTGTTTTCTCTTAAAATGATCTCCTGTATCTGTCCTGTTCATTGCATCTCCTCTTACCGTCATTTTCTACATAGTCTGTTACAATAGTTTCCTAATCACTCGCCGTACTTTTTTTCCCCGCTCATTATTATTCATCTTACGTACCGTTTCCATTTTCATCTTGTTAATCTTATGTTCCAGACCCACAATGTCTTCTTATTCCCTCAAGGATCCAGGGCAGACTGCTCACTCTGACTTTCAAAGGTCTCTCTGATTTACATGTGGAACTTTGTGCGAAACTACTCTCTCATCTTAGAAAGGCTGATCTGTCCTTGTGCCACCCTGCCACTGCTTACGCTTAGACATGCTTATGGTTATAGAGCGACAACCTCCTGCTTAATCTACACGGTCCTTCAGGGCTCATCTCAGTCATTCCCTTGCCTGATGAAACCTTTTAAACGATTAAAAGTGTTCATTGAAAGTAAGATTAGTGCAAATTATTAGCATGCTATGGCTGTTAATGCTTTAAGGTCTTGGGCCTTATTAGAAATACAGTGTTTGCAGAGGGAAAAAAAGGGTTAATTTCGTGGTGGGTATATCATACCTGGAACATTGTGTTGAATCCTGGTTGCATTCGTTTGTGAGGATTGGATTTACGTGGGAGTTTGTTCCAATAATCATGATCAGCGTCTGCAGGAACATGAAAGTCTGTGGTTTGATAGGTTTACCGTGGGTTATTTTCTTTAAGAGTAGGTGAGTAATCCACCATTGTGAGGAGTTTTCATATAATAGGAGCTAGAATTCATATTTAGACCTCAAGTTATAGAACCAAGACCAAAGAGGGAAACATAGAGGAAGACATTTCCATTTGAAAGGATAGGATATAACTATCCAACAAAGGATTTCCTTGGGAGGTTCTTTGTCACCAGAACCTCCCAAGGTTGGGTAGGGACACCACCTAAACGAAGCGTCACTGGGAAGTTGCCGAATTTAAAAGTTCTTTTCACCAAGGTTTCATGAGCATATTATGATTAGAGCTAAAATTAAACTCCCTCTTCTTGATCTCTTAGAATCCTTTCTGTGCATCCTGTGTGTTTTGACACTTGATTAGATTCAACAGTAATATTCTTCCTATGATATCTTTTATTTTCTAGTTGAAATGTACATATTGTGTTAACTCTTCAGCCAAATTATAAATACTTGAGATGAGATGGCTCTCCCTCTCTCTCCACTTTCATTACAGTATATACACTTTCATTTAGTAAGCATAAATGAAGCTCTGATTCAAGGAATTTTGAAGTAGGAAGAATATCTATATATACACACACACTTTCGTAAAGATACATACTTTCATATATATATATAGTTTCATATTCTGCCTACTTCAATGCTCTCTGCATTTCAGCTATGTTTATACTTACTAAATCAGATGGAATCAAATGGGTGACTGATCAAATAGAAAAATCATAAATTAATCTTTTGATGGGTCAGTGGCTCACTGGGACCATGTTTAGAGATCACCTTGAAACATGCATTGTTTAAAATTCCCTTTGTATGTCTGCTTCATCTAGATGGATAAAACCTTGTAATTCGGGAGAAAGCCCACTGCTGTATCTCAATTAGGACTTTTGCTGACGGGCTTGATAACTTTCAATAAGTCAGTTAATTTATTTGGGTCTCAATTTTCTCATTCTTATGGTGAAAAGTTTCATCTCAGTAGTCTCCTAATTTTATTCATTCATTCCAACTATCTATTATGATGCAGTCACGTTTTATTTGTGATTGTTTTGCTACCTTTATATTCAGGGCTAACTATTCCTGTTTTTGTCAAGATTTTTCATTTTCTGATTTAGAACTAGACAAGCCTAACCAATGGAAAGAGAATACACAAAATTCTGTTTCTTAAGCAAGTTAATTACTAAGGGATCTAATTGCAGAGTTGACTTATCAAAATGTAGGTATGTAACCATCCGCCCAAGTAGAAGAATCACATGTGCGCAAAGGTAAATTGTACCCATTCTTAACTCTATAATTTTTCACAAACTGAGGAATTTGACTTACAAAAATGTGTCCTGTGTTTGTCTTTTGTTTTCTTTTGGAGGTGAATAATTTCTGTAATGCAGTAAAGGATAGAGTATCTTTGCCGAAGTCTCCTGTATCCTTCTTGAGCAACTACCTGAAAAAAGCACATCACTGCGGTCCTCCAGAGAGCAGGGAGCACGTCGTAAATGAGTCCCTTTGCCCTCAACATGGAAATTTACACTTAGAATCCAAGAAGCAAATTATTCAAATTTATGTACATACAAATAGCCCCTCTGAGAGATGATGTAAATAGGAAATTACCTTTCTAAGAGCTCTGATTGGAATAACAGCAAAGCAATGATTCAGTCGCTAATAGACTTTGTTGGAGAATGTGAAGCATCTGACCTTTATTAGTCCTCCTGTGAGAAAACAGTAGGAGGGATTCTTGATGATTCGGGGGAGTTTAGGACTCCACTCCCAAGAGTAACCTAATAGAAGAGGCCCACATTTAATGAGTGGACTCGTAGCCTTCTTTGCATCTGTGTTCAGCTCTCAGTTACACCACGGACCTGGCTGCTGAGATAATCCAAAGGTCGTATTGCAACACCCTTTAATATCTCCCAGGAGTTCCATATGTATTTGACTGGAATATCTGTAATGTTTTCGGTTTCATTCTACAAATGTTGTTTGGACTCTTCATTGGTTTATTTTGTGTGTTGATGTAGCCTTGGCTGGGTCTTCATTGTGGTGCCTCAATTCTTCACTGGCCCTTAGTGGCTCCGTGTTTCTCTTTCCCTAATAATGGTTTCAGCCCTTGATCAATACCGCTTTCGGTCTTCACCTACGATACGAACTTCTACTTTAAAGAAAAAAAATAGAAGTTGCTAGACTCGAGCTCACTCACCCCTCCATCTCCCCTCCAGAGCTGCCTGTGGCATCATCCTTTCTCTTCTCCTTGGCTCCTGACCGAGAGGAAGAGGGACGTCCTTTTCTCAGTCCCGGATTCCGTCCCCCACCCCCTTCTGAGACGCGCCCCATCACCACACTCCGCTTGCCCGTGCTTCATCGTCTTCTCTTCTTTGGCTCCTTTTTCTAAGGGCTTAAAACTACGCTGAAGTGTCGCCTACCTGAAAAAATGCAGTATTTTGTTTGTTTGGCTGCACTGCATGGCATGTGGGATCTTAGTTCCCCAACCAGGGATTGAACCTGCATCCCCAGCATTGGAAGCATGGAGTCTTAACTGCTGGATCACCAGGGAAGTCCCAAATGCATAGTTTTTGTATTCCTATTTCATCAACTTTGTTTTTTCCTCTGTGTTCATTGTCCCATTTCTTAAACTGACAGCCCACAATTTCAGCTCTAATGCACAACATTTTCCTTTTCTTTACTTGAATTTCTTTGAATTGCAAAAGCCAGACGTTATTGTTGTAACAAAGGAAACGGTAGAACCACTTAATTCTCCTATTAGTATTGACTCCTGCCACCATTCTGTTTTTTGATGAAGATATTTATTTTTATTCCTTTTAAGCAAATCTGCAAAATTTCTTCGGAGTCCTTACTTTACTTGACAAGGACAAATGATTGTCTTCTGCGTCCTGAAGTGATCTCTTACCCCCAAACCCTCTGCCCTGATTTGCCTTCCAGCTTTGCGTCTGCCTCTCCTGCTACCCCTGATTAGACACCTTCCCAGCTATTCTTTTTTGTCTGTCCAGAAATAGTGGGTTTGGCCACATATTCATATCCTGGATGTTGCTAGATGTTCATCTTGGTCCTTTTAGCTTCTTACTTATCGCTCTTCCCCTGAGTAATTTCTACCTGTGTCTGTGGTTGCACACACATCCTTATCTCCGGGTGTAACTACTCTTGTGAGTTCCAGGGCACTATTTGTAACTTCCTACTGGACCTCAGAGTTAATATATCAAACCAGCTCTGCCTTCAGCCTTCCTCAACTCCGCACCCAGCCTTTCATGAGAAACGGCTGAAACATCTTCCGTTCTGTCCCGGACGCTCACCTGGATCATGTCATCAGTTACTCATTCTGTTGATTCTTGCTCAGAAATGACTCTTGCGTCCGGCTATTTCTCTGCATCTCAACGGGTGTGGTCCTTGTTGGGTTCTAATCATTTCACCTTGAATCTGTTGTTGCAGGGACTTCCCCAGACTCCTGAATTCCATCCTGTCCTCTGTAATTCATCCTCTATAACAGCAGCTCTCAAACTTTGGTCTCAGGACCCCTTTACAATCTGAAGCATCTTTAAGGACACAGTGAGCTTTAGTTTATGTGGGAGTTATCTATTGATGTTGCCTTGTTATAAATTGAAACAGAAATTTAAAAAAATATTTATTAAATTACCTAAAATATACGCATTGCAGATTAACACGAATAACTTATTTTTATGAAAATTAACTATATTTTCAAAAATAAAAAAATAGTGAGGAGAGTGGCATTGTCTTACAATGTTCCTGTCTGTTCAGTGGCTGGCATAATGGAAGACGGCTGAATTCTCATAGCTGCTTCTAGATTCCGTTTGTTGTGATATATTGTTTTGGTTGAAGTAGGTGAAGAAAATATGACCTCATGCCGACATATAATTGGAAAAGGGAAGAGTATTTCAATAGCCTTTCTATAATTATGAATATTCCTTTTTAATGCCATGCCAAAATTGGACAAGTGATAGTTCCTTAAAAGTTAGTTGTGATGTAAAATCTGAAATCAGATCAGTGAACATTTTGATCTCTGTTGTATTAAAATTTGCTGGTCTTTCATTTTGAATGGCTTTTTTTTTTTTTTTTGCCCAAACATGAATTTATAACATGCATCGATCTTTTGGAAAATATTGGTTTGCTGGGTTTTGCAGATCTTCCAAATGTTGACAGGTTTCATTATACAGTATCAAATAATCACATCCATTTACTATTACTTTTGATCTCACTGGGAAGTCTGTTAGTATCAGCAGACCGGCAGCAAATACTCTCATTAGTTTTTCTCGAACTTACAGGTTTTCTCCTTTCACTTGTGAAAACTTTTTTGCCAAGTATCCAAGTCTGAATCACCATAGGTTTCCCATGGTCTTCCATGAAAACAGTGTTGCATGAAAAGTCTCTTGTTCACTAGCAAGTCGAACAGTCATCCAAGTGCTGTTCTTTGGAACAATTCTCGTAGTTCAGTTTTCTGTGCGGCAGAAGTGCTGTCTGGATACTTGCCATTCTTTTCATGCAGAATATTAAAATAATATGGATTTAAATTGCAAAATTTAATAAATTTAATATTTTTTACTGCTTCTTTAAGAACATTACATGGGAGCACCATCTTTCACATCTTTTATTTATTTCTTACCGCTGGTGTCTAGAGGTTAAGGACACGAACACTCTTGCTACGTAAAACTATTAGTTTCCTGAGTTGTGCACTGGGAGTCTTATCCACCGTTGCTCGTGCAGCATCGGTGCAAATGTCTGCAGCGTGAAACAAAGTAAATGTTGTTTTGAGGAGGATGACGATGGTGATGATGGAGATGAAGAGAACAGTTTGACTTTCTGGATGCTCAGAAAAGGTCTTGGGCACCTTCAGGTGTCTGTGGACCACTCTTTGAGAACTGCTGTTTTCTAGTGTCAGCAGATTTGAGATGCTCGTTGTATATCCAACCATGTATTTCTCTCTCTCTTTTTTTTTTTATTGGAGTATAGTTGCTTTACAATATTGTGTTAGTTTCTACTGTACAGCAAAGTGAATCAACTATACGTGTACATATATACCCTTTTTGTTAGATTTCCTTCCCATTGAGGTCACCACAGATCACTGAGCAGAGTTCCCTGTGCTATACAGCAGGTTCTCATTAGTTATCTATTTTAATACATAGTAGCGTATTTGTGTCAATCCCCATCTCCCAATCCGTCCCAACACTCCCTTTCCGCCCTTGGTGTCCACACATCTGTTTTCTATGTCTGTTACTCTATTTCTGCTTTGCAAATAGGTTCATCTGTACGGTTTTTCAAGATCCCTTATATATGCATTAATAGATGATATTTGTTTTTTGCTTTCTGACTTCTTCACTCTATATGTCTGTCTCTAGGTCCATCCACATCTCCACAAATGACCCAATTTCCTTCTTTGTATGGCTGAGTAATATTCCATTGTGTATATGTGCCTGTATATATGTGCCACACCTTCATTTCCTGCCATGGTGTGCTTCTCAGTGCCTGTCAGTCATCTGCTGTGTTCACTGTGACCACCTCCTGGAATCTGCTCTCCAACTTCCCTTTCCACCTGTTACCTGCTTCCTTATCCTTCCAGCCCAGCTCAGGAGTCACCTAGTCTATTAAATCCCTACTCTAGACACAATTAAATGATAGAGAAATAAAATTAACATTGACAATTTTTTTTTTTTTTTTTTGTGGTACGCGGGCCTCTCACTGCCGTGGCCTCTCCTGTTACGGAGCACAGGCTCCAGACGCTCAGGCTCAGCGGCCATGGCTCACGGGCCCAGCCGCTCCGCAGCATGTGGGATCCTCCCGGACTGGGGCACGAACCCATGTCCCCTGCATCGGCAGGCGGACTCTCAACCCCTGCGCCACCAGAGAAGCCCTGCTCTGGCCTCTCTTTACTGAATATCTTGTTTTTGAGTTTTGTTTGTAGTAGCAAGGAAAACACTCCCTTTTACTAGCTCGGTGCTGTAAATTTCGAGGGAGCAGTAGGAATAGAGTGTTGATTTGGAAAAGAAGATGCATGAATGTACGTTATGTGTATGTGTAAGAAATCAGGATATTCTACATATTTGGGAATCAAATCACATACTGAAAACTTCAGGTTTGGATCAGCTTTTTTCTGACTAGGGGTCTTCTTTTTTTAAAAATTAATTTATTTTTATGTATTTATGTTTGACTGCATTGGGTCTTCATTGCTGCGCACAGGCTTTCTCTAGTTGCGGCCAGCAGGGGCTACTCCGTTGCGGTGCGGTGGCTTCTCGTTGTGGAGCAAGGCTCTAGGCACGTGGGCTTCAGTAGTTGTGGCACGAGGGCTCAGTAGTTGTGGCTTGTGGGCTCTAGAGCGCAGGCTCAGTAGCTGTGGCTCACGGACTTAGTTGCTCCACGGCACGTGGGATCTTCCCGGACCAGGGCTCGAACCTGTGTCCCCTGCATTGGCAGGTGGATTCTTAACCAGTGCGCCACCAGGGAAGCCCTAGGGGTCTTCTTAATTGTAACCAGTGTCTGTTCCTTTGCCGATGACCCAAGATAGGGTACCGTGCACTGATTGATGTATAACACCAAGTATTTGGTGTGTTCTAAGCTCTTACGTAAATCACCTAATTTGATTCTGAAAACATGCCTTTTATGAAAAAGAGTGATTTTCCAGGATTATCAGCACTGTTTACAGGACAGCTAATTGAGGCACAGGGGTTAGGTGTCCAGGGCCACACTGCTAGTAAAGCAGGATTCACACCCAGGCGGCATGGCTTTCAGAGCCAGGATGCTGTCACTAATGGTGCCTCTCATGTCAAGGGCTACATATTTCTTTTTTTTAGATGAGAAGGGGATCTTGCCTTTAATATATGGTTTAGAAAGGCTCAGAATGATATGGTGACAATCTCAAAATCATCATAAACCATACAGAAAAAGTATCTATAACAACGATGTACAGTGCGAAGAGTCATCTCTAGGGCGCTTGCAGTGCCCCATGCCACGTAAACGCTATGTAAGAAGTTGCCAGCACACTGCAGACTCAAGTTTGGCTTTTTGGAACTTTCTGGAATTTTTCTTCTCCTCACACGTTTTACACCTGAGATTGGTTGAATCCTGGTTGCAGATATGACTGTACTACAGTCAGTTCTCCCATCTTTGTTATGCATTTTCATGTCTTAACAGTGTCTCTTGATGAACTGAAGTGCTTATTTTTTTCTTTTGAAGTATAGTTGATTTACGGTGTTGCGTTACTTTCAGGGGTACACCAGAGTGACTCATTTATACACGTACATGTATCCACTGTTAGATTCTTTTCCCATATAGGTCATTACAGAGTATCGAGTAGAGCTCCCTGTGCTGTACAGTAGGCCCTTGTTGGTTATCTGTTTTGTATATAGGAGTGTATATCTGTTAATTCCAAACTCCTAATTTAAAGTGCTTATTTTTAATGAAGTCCGATTTATTAATTTTTATTAATGCTTTTGTGTTTTATTTAAGAAATCTTTCTCTGACGCAGGTCACGAAGTAGTCTGTTTTGGTTATTTTCCTAGAGGCTGTCACTGTTTCGTGTTTCACATTTAGCTCTGTAGCCCACTTCAGCTCATTGTTTGTGTATGATGGGACAGGCATATCCAGTGAGGGCAGCACATTTATGCAAAAGGCTCTCCTTACTTTGCTAAGTGGCAAGTGTACATTCACTGTAGGTCGGTTATCGCTTCTCTTTTCTGTCCCACTGGTCCGGGACTGCTCACCTTGTACAGTGACACACCCCCCATCAAGGGAGTGGAAAGCCTCACATCCCCTGCTTGGTTCTCCTTCCGTGTCACCTTGGCCGTCCTGGGCTCGTAGCATTTCCCTGTGAAGTTTAGAATCAGCATATCCTTCTTCACACAGGTAGATACAAAAGCTTGGGGCGGTCCCTAACATGGTATGGACTCGATTTTGTTTCTAATTTTTAGTCGAACGTGAAATAGAAAGGTAAACAGAGAAACGTACGTGGGAAAATAGGCAAAGCCAATGAACTGGGAGTGGAGATATTTATCGTCAAGTTGTGATAACCACCTTTTCCTAAATGTGGCTGGATCCTGGGTATTTGAAAGCACATCAGACGCAAACCTTAGCACTGAACAGTGCACGTTCAGGACTGGCACCTGGGGGCTTTTGGATTCCTGTCCGGTGGCAATCACTCCATGAGTCCAGGGTTGAGCTCCAGGAGGGCAGGCGTCTTTGCATGTTGTTTTTTGCGCACGTTTCCAAGGCTGAGGAAAACGCCTGGCTGCAGTTGGCTAACTCAATATGTGTTGAATGCTACCCGTGCAGAATACGAAGAATGGTAGTTCTATTTAAGTATGGGTTCTGTGAGGGAGAAATAGATTCAACTCTTGAAACATTTACGCTCACAGAACATTTCCCCCCAAAGGTGTTAACAAGTATAGACAGTGAGAGGCCGTAATTGATACTAGTCATGATTAGTGAATCATTTAGCAAAGCATTGGATACTGTATCATAATACCTTTAAAACGTAAGTTTCAAAATCAGTCACATTGATGTATTTTTGGTTACCTTTAAGGTTCGGAATTGTTTTCAAATGCAATTCAGTATATGTCATTTTTTATCTTCTGGGTGCTCTGTGACAGCTTAGTTCTTGGCAGGTAAACAAGAAGATTGTTCTGGATTGTTAGAGTGAAACTTTCAAGGAGGACAGGACATCTGTCTGACTTTCCCACCAGGCATATGATCCTGCCTGTATTCCCCACCTTTTCCCTTTCAGAGAAGGCACTCCCCACCTCCATCCAGGACTCATTATGTCTCCCATGACTTAGGTTTCATTGACTCTGGGTTTTTTTGGGGGGGAGGAGGGAATCTGAAATGGGAATTAGTATTTCCAAGTTTTTCCACTCAACTGCATCTTTTATCTCCTCAGATTTTACAACACAGACTAATGTAAAGAAAAATTCCCACATGTTTCTGAAACCCACACTTGCTTCTAGTCAGTTTTTCTCCTTTTCTGGAGTCAGTATAGTCCAAGTCTTCTTTTGGGGGTGGTAACAAAGAGTGGATTTATTTTATTAATTTTTGAAGCCCAAGTATTTAGGAACTATACCCAGTGATATTTTGTCCTGCTAGTATTCACTTTTTATCTCTTCATGGGCCAGATTCTCCTTAGAAGAAAGCCAGGACGTTAAACTTGGCTTTCAAATATTAGCTAGGGAAATATTTCAAACAATCAGCCATTTGGTTTTAAAAAAAAAACAAAAGCAAACTAGTAATTTGACGGATTTTTTTTCTACCTTAAATCGTGTAATAACTCAGTCACAATATTTTGTTATGTATAAATACAGTGTGGATTTTCTTTTGGGGCGAGTTGTCACTGGATATATATATATATTTTAATTTAAAATATTTTTATTGTGGCGAGAACACTTAACATGAGATCTACTCCTTTTCACAGATTTTGTGTCCAATACAGTGTGGTCGACTTTGGGTACAACGTTGTACAGTAGATTTCCAGAACTTACTCATCTTACTTAAGTGAAATTTTACACCTGTTGATGACCAACTCCAGTTCCCTCCTCACTCCCACCAACCCCCATTTTTTCCTTTGTCTCTATGAGTGTGACTGTTTTAGGTGCCTCATATAAGTGGAATCCTGCAGTATTTGTGCTTCTGAAACTGGCTTATCTCACTTAGCATCCTGTCCTCCAGGCCCATCTGTGTTGTTGCATATGGCAGGATTTCCTTTTTTAGGGCTGGGTAATATTCCATTGTGTGTATGCATGGACTGCTTTCAAAAATCCATTCATCTATCAATAGACATTAGGTTGTTTCCGCACAGTGTCTATTGTGCAGAGTGTGGCAGGGACCCTGAGCTGCAGACGCGGGGACGAGCTGGGGTAGAGTTTTATTTTTTATTGTTTTAATAAATTTATTTATTTTTATGTATTTATTTTTGGCTGCATTGGGTCTTTGTTGCTGCACGTGGGCTTTCTCTAGTTGCGGCGAGTGGGGGCTGCTCTTCGTTGCGGTGCGCGGGCTCCTCTTTGCGGTGGCTTCTCTTGTTGCGGAGCACGGGCTCTAGGCGCACGGGCTTCAGTAGTTGTGGCATGTGGGCTAAGTAGTTGTGGCTTGTGGGCTCTAGAGTGCAGGCTCAGCAGTTGTGGCGCACGGGCTTAGTTGCTCCGCGGCATGTGGGATCTTCCCGGACCAGAGCTCGAACCCGTGTCCCCTGCATTGTGCTACCAGGCAAGTCCCCCAGAGCTGGGGTTTAGAGCTCAACACTGCACTAAGATGGTGGGAGGGGCCATGGCCAGTTCTCCCGGTTCCAGCCCCGGATTGGATCTCTGTGGTCCCCACGGGATTGGTATCCACCGGCCCCATCACTGTCTGGAGGCAGGCGAGCTAGAAGCCCATCCCTGGGGTGGCACCCCAATGAGCTGGGATGCTGGTTCCACTCTTTCCCTGTTCTCCCTGGTCTGTGTTGTGGTGGGCGGTGCCTGGGGGGTGGGGATTGTGGGGATACAGTGTCTCCCCTTTTCCTACCGGGGCCATTGAGGCTGGTTGGGTGGAGAAGCCTGTCCGTTAGTTTCTGGATTTCTCATAGAGGGGATGGATCCGTGCCTTGCTGTTGAGATGGTGTATCCATGGCGGGAGGAGAGTCCAGGATTTCCTGTTCCATCTCCTGAAGTCCTTCCAATCAAATTCTTCATTCCGTCTCCCGCCCTACATCTTACCATCCCATCCAGTGTGGCTTCTGTCTCTCCCTCAGCTGGAAAGCAGCTCTCCCTTTTGCTCCATCCTGTGAAGAGTCTTTAGTCCTCAACTTATTAACCTCTCAGCAGCTTTGGTCCTGTGAACCAACCCTTCCATCAAATATTTTTTTCCTGGAGTTCTGCTGACGCCACACTTGTGGGTTTTCTCTGTTGACGGAAAAAAATGCACAACCTAAAAGTTGAGACTTATGCTTTATTTGGCAGACAAAACTGAGGACTTAAGTCCAGGATGCAGCCTCTCAGAATAGCTCGGAGGGACTGTTCCAAAGAGGTCAGGGGAGAGCCAGAACACAGAGGAGTTTCTGCAACAAAGACCAAGTAATCGGAACATCAAAAGATTACCATTAATTAACGAAAGCCAGACATCTCAACTTAATGGATTCAGCAATTTTCTATGTATGGGAAGATGCAAGAGTCCGGGCTCACTGACACCCTTCCTTTGACGTGCACCTCAGCTGCCGGGGGCCAGCGTTCTCATCCTGAGTCCCCTCAGGGGGCACCGCCGGGGGACGGGGGGGCGGCTGTCGTGTGATGGCTTGATGGCTGCAGCGTCCTTTGTTTACTGATACGGCGGCTACATTCTTTGCCCACACCTCCTCCTTCTTGGGCAGCTTATCCTTTGCCTGAATTGTCGGCTTATCTTCCTACATCTGCTCATTAAATGTTGGGGCTCCTGGTGTTTCAATTCCATGTCCTTTTGTCACTGTAAACTTTTTTTTTTCCTAACTAGTGATTTGTCACTGTAAACTTTTTTTTTCCTAACTAGTGATTTGTCTAATCATTAGAATCATCCAAGGAGCTTTTAAATGCCGATGCCTGGGTCTCATCCTGCACTAACTCAATCTGGAGGTGGGGCGTGCGACTTCGCATCTGTAGTCTGCAGAGCTCCTCCAGGGGGCTCAGTGCACGACCGAAGCTGAGAATCGCTGGACACGTTCATCAGGACCTGCAGCTTTAAATACCACCGTCATGTCAGAGTCACCCGTGTGTGTGTTTGACTCTACCTCACTAGCACATGCACTGTGCATGGCGTGTTGTGAACGCCAAGAGCTTTCTTAAATGAAACCTTAAACGACTGAAGGAGAGGAGAAATGCAGCAGATCGTAGTGGCGTGGCTGGTGAAGCTTTTGTTGTTCTTTAAGGGACCTTATTGTTTAATGTCCTAAGTTGAGTTTTCTCAGGGAGGGACAGACTCTGAGATGGAGATTGACCCGCAGAATGAGATTGTTTTGGGAACAAGACCTCTTGGGGCTGAGAAAGGCAGATTCAAACACAGGAACAAGGCAGATGCAACTGAGGCTTCAGTCGACGCCCCAGGAGCTCGAGGCTGGGATGGCCTTTAGAGCGGCCTCGGTTAGTAGAGAGGGACTTGGGGCTTGGTGTCCTCACAGAGAGTCTTCAGACATGGCTCGCCTTCAGCTGAAGGCTGTTTCTGAAGAGACCGAGCTCAGAGCCTTAAGCAGCCACATTTCTGGCAGCCTCAGTTGTGCTGGGAGGTCTGGGGGGAAGCAGCACCCCAGGATCCATCACAGGGGTATCTGGATTGGCACCTGCACGGATCTTAGAGTTCACCTCGTTTAGACCTTCATTTAAAGGTGAGTACACGGAGGCTCAGAGAGGGGAAGTGATTTGCCAGCGTCACGTGGCAATCTCACAGTCTGTCTGGCACTAGTACAGTGTCCACTCTTAAGATAAGAGTGTCTTCAGTGATACCCGTACTTAACTTTATTACGTGACTGTGGAGCTTATCTTATTACCACGTCTCTTAGGCCAGAAGGGAAGTATTTTACACTTATGCCACGTGCGGAAAACTGACAGAAGATAAGTCCTGTTCCAGTTGTAATTTGTCTCAGAGTCAGAGGTATTATTGCAACACTATGGATTCTGATTTGCTGGGCTGGGTGGAATACCACTTCTGTGTAGTATGGAAAATAATTGCACAGTAAGCATTTTGTTTGGGTTGAGGTTTAAGTTTAATTCCTTGTGCCATGAGGCTTGTATCCAAAGGACCGCAGTCTTTGATGAGTTTTGGAAATCACTAGTGTCCAATATATAGCATCTCTAAATAGATGTTTCTGCTTCATGAAAACTATTTTTTTCTATGAACCATGGGTAATATAATTGCGTAATTGAAGACAGACAAGTTTGTCAGATGTTTCCATGGGATTTAACAGTTCCTTAAGCCCAACAGGAGTGACAAAATGGTTGTTGAGGAGCACTGTTTGTAATTATAATTCTTGGACAATTATAACACAACAGACTTTGCTGAACATATACACATACCCTCATAAACACATTCTTTTCAAATAATATAAAACTGATTAAAGTCAACTAGTCAGTCAAAGGTATCACTCACTGTATTCATAAACCTTCCGTCCACAATTTGGGAAAACCAAATGGAGAATAAATACCGAAGCTGTTAAGAGCGGTGATAATAAATCATACTATAGCAAGGCGAATACAAAACAAATAAAAGTACAATAACCCCACAATTATCTGGATTCTTAAATAACTACTGACCTGATTTATTACCTGAATCTAGGAAGTGTTTGTCTGTCTTTGTACGTCTATCTGATTGTCTAATTAAAAATTCTCCCATGTAGATAAAAATGGGAACTAACCTCTTAGTAAGGGGATATGTACAGACTTGTAGCAGTGGTTTTTCATAAGCCCCAGCCTTCACGTATGATCAAAATGTCAGTTTTACCTGACTGTATAGAGAGTTTACCTCCAGTTATAGCTGTGGATTTTGGAATAAGAAAGTGTGAGTGCCTCTCTGAATCTTTTTAGCTTCTTTCTTGTTCTTTCTCTTAACTTTACTTTTTCAGAGAATTTTTAGGTTCACAGCACAATAGAGAGTATGGTACAGAGATTTCCCGTGTACCCTCTGCCCCTACAATGGCCTAGTCTCCCTCATTATCAGCATCCCCATCAGATGGTACATTTGTTACCGTTGATGAACCTACATCGTGATCACTCAAGGTCCATAGTTTCCATGAGGATTCACTCTTGGTGGTGAGCATTCTGTGGATTTGGGCAAATGGACAATGACATGTGTCCATCATTATTGTGTCATACTGAGTATTTTCACTGCCCTAAAAATCCTCTGTGCTCTGCCCACTCATCTCTCCTCCAAACTTCCAACCCCTGGGCAACTGCTGGTCTTTGTACTGTCTCTAGTTTTGCCTTTTCCAGAATGTTATATAGTTGGAACTATACAGCCTTTTCAGATTGGCTTCTTAGAAATATGCATTTCAGTTTCCTCCTTTTATTTTCATGATTTGACAGTTCATTTCTTTTTAGCGCTGGATAATGTTCCACTGTCTGGATGTTCCCCAGTTTATTTATCCATTCACCTACTGAAGGACATGTTGGTAGCTTCCAGTTTCGGCAGTTATGAACAAAGCTGCTGTAAGCCTTGTGTGCAGGTTTTTGTGTGGACATAAGTTTTCATTACCTTTGGGTATATACCAAGGAGTGCTATCACTGGATCGTATAGTACGAGTATGCTTCATTTTATAAAAACCCACCAAAATGTCTTCCAAAGCAGCTGCACCATTTTGCTTTCTCACCAGCAATGAATACAAGCGTCTGCTGGCTCCACATCCTCGTCAGCATTTGATGTTGTCAGTGTTCCGGATTTTGGCCACTCCGATCGGTGTGTAGTGGTACCTCATTGCTGTTTTCATTTGCATCTCCTTGGTGATACACGATGTGGAGCATCTTTTCATACGTTATTTGCCACCTTGCTCATCTTTGGTGAGGTGTTTATTATTATTATTATTTGTCCCCCTTCTTCTTTTTTGTTCCTCAAATGAACTTTTTAAAACAATTAGAACAGGGACTTCCCTGGTGGTGCAGTGGTTAAGAATCCACCTGCCAATGCAGGGGACACGGGTTTGATTCCTGGTCCAGAAAGATCCCACATGCCACGGAGCAGCTAATCCCGTGCGCCACAACTACTGAGCCTGCGCTCTAGAGCCCGTGAGCCACAACTAGTGAGCCCGCACACCTAGAGCCTGCGCTCCACAACAAGAGACGCCTCCACAATGAGAAGCCCGTGCACCACACAGAAGAGTAGCCCCAGCTCGCCGCAACTAGAGAGAGCCTGCATGCAGCAACGAAGACCCAACGCAGCAAAAAATAAATTAATTAACTTAAAAAAATTAAAACAGTTTTAGATTTATAGAAAAATATAGGAAATATAGAAAATAATATGGAGTTCCCAATATCCTGCATCTAGTTTCCCCTATTATTAACGTCTTACATTAGTTTAGCACATTTCTTACAACTCAAGACTCAGCCATAAAAAGAAACAAAATTGAATTGTTTGTAGTGAGGTGGATGGACCTAGAGTCTGTCATACAGAGTGAAGTAAGTCAGAAAGAGAAAAACAAATACCGTACGCTAACACATATATATGGAATCTAAATAAATAAATAAATAAATGGTTCTGGAGAACCTAGTGGCAGGACAGGAATAAAGACACAGACGTAGAGAATGGACTTGAGGACACAGGGAGGGGTAAGGGTAAGCTGGGACGAATTGAGAGAGTGGCATGGACATATATACACTACCAAATGTAAAGTAGATAGCTAGTGGGAAGCAGCCGCATAGCACAGGGAGATCAGCTAGGTGCTTTGTGACTACCTAGAGGGGTGGGATAGGGAGGGTGGGAGGGAGACACAAGAGGGAGGAGATATGGGGATATATGTATATCTATAGCAGATTCCCTTTGTTATACAGCAGAAACGAACACACCATTGTAAAGCAGTTATACTCCAATAAAGATGCTAAAAAAAGAACCAACAGTGGTATATTGTTATTGACTGTAGTCTATATTTCGATTACTTAGTGTTTAGCTAATGTCCTTTTTCTGCTCTAGGTCCCCAGTCAGGATACAAATGGCATCCAGTCCTCACACCTCCTTAGGCTCCTTTTCGCTGTGACAGTTTCTCAGACTTTGTTTTTTGTGGCCATGGAAGCTTTGAGGAATCGTGGTCAGGTAGCTTGTAGAATGTCCCTCCGCTGGGATTTGTCTGATGTTTTTGTCAGGACTAGATTGAAGCCATGTGTTCTGGGGAGGAAGAACACTCGTTTAGAAATGACAGTCCCATCACATCATATTAAACGTACACAGAGTCAACATGACTTACCACCTGGTTAGAGGTTAAGGTTAATCACCTGGGTGAGGTCGCCTTTGTCAGGTTTCTCCCCCGAACTTACTGTTTCTCCCCCTTTCCATCCCACGCTCTTTGGAAAGGTGTCACTGTGGACAGCTCACACCAAGCTGGGGGTGTGACGCTCCAGCAATTTGAGAGCAGAGGCTCTATGCCAGTTATTTGGAATTCTGCACGGGAGATTCGTCTGTGCTCTACCATTTAGTTATTTACTCAATCAGCCATTTTATTTACATCTTTATGGACTCATGCGTTCTTATTTTATACTTTGGATTATAAGCCAGTACAATTTTATTTTATTGCTCAAGTCGTCCTAGATTTGGCCATAGGGAGCTCTTTCAGTTGGCTCCTGTGTCTTTTTGACAAAGTCCCATCAGCTTTAAAAAAAAAAAAAATCTTCCCTTATCTCACTTTAGGTGAGGATAACAACATTTGTTTCCACGAAGGAGGGTTTCTTAACCTGTGGGGCACATCCGGGAACCCTCAGCATTGCAAACTTTGTGGCCATTTTCTAAGAGAAGCACATAGCTTTCATCATATTCTCAGCGGTACCTGTAGTGCTAAAAAAAGAGGTAAAGAATCACTGCCCTAGAGTAAAGAGGAGAAATAATACAACGTACACATTTCACACGCCTTGCTCTTTCCTCCCTCCGCGGTGCTTGCTTTAGTTCACAGCCAGCAGGCAGCTCCCTCCTTGAGATGACCTGGCTAGTGCCCTGCCACACTCAGGTCTGCGAAAACCTGTGACCATGGTTGCTGCACTTATAACTGGAAAAACAAAACGGTCCTTTGACTCAGATTCCTGGTTTAAGGGAGGATGTGAAGCCAATATGCCCGCGCACACCAGCTTTGAAATGCAGCAGTGCTGTGTGGTCGCTAAAGGGTCATGGAAAATAAGTACATTCTGCAGTTAATGGAAAACTGAGCTTCCCTCTTTGGAAAGACATTTCTGGATTTTTCCTTTAGTGCTGGAAAACATTACATCATCCAGCTATACAGCCTGGCCCATTCCTTAGCATTTTAATCATGACATCAGTTCAAGTTTAGGTGAGAGAACAAAAGAGGTAGGCTGTAAAAAGGCTTTTGATATAAAAGACATTATTTTCTCTAGTCGTTTGATGACTTTGCCTCAGTAGACTCAGTTATTGTCTTAAATTAATATCATATTTCCATGAAATCAATCCTGTTGTGTAATAATATCATAATCGTTGATAGATTTATTGAAAGAAAACACAATGGCCTCATCAGATGGATAAAACATTGGACTGAGATTCAGAATGTGAAATCTCTAATAACGAAATAGACATTGGGCATGGAACCTAATTAAAATCATTTAACTCTTCTTATTCCTGGTTATTTTGTATAAATACTAGCCACTTTCCAAATTATAAGGTTATGTATAGTAAAGTGCAAACACAGGAAAATGTGCTATATGCAAATTGTTTCAGCTCTCTTGAAGAAAGTGATGTAGCTATCTAGGCTTTTAAAATATATTTTACTGTGTGGAGATGACTTTAATGTTATTTTAGGATTGACCAAGCTGAAAAAGAATGATTTCCATTTTTTTATTTAGGTAGGAAAAACATCCCTGAATTCATCCATGAGAATATAAATACATGAGATTTCACTTAAATTTTAAAATGTCTTTGAATTTCTAATATAAAGAAAGGTGAAGTATTGATTAAAGACTCATATCGGGTTACCTGCAGCAGAGACATGAAAATATGTATTGACCAATGGTCAAAAAAGAAAAGAAATTGTTAATTGTCTTTATGTTGTCTGGTTCATTCTATTGCTTAGAAGAAGTGTACTTGTGAAGGATTCTATATCGAGACATAATAATAGCAGTCCTTAATTGATCCAATTCAAGTGTAGTTTGTAATCCATCAATTCCGTTTTCCTCCCTTGAATGAGAAAACTTGTAGATGGGTTTGGACACTAATTTGCATCTTAATATCTAATTTTGCCACATAACCTCATTCTCTTGAGAATGAAATGGAAAATGAATGAATGGGAAAAATCTCATTACTGGTCCCCAAATCCTGGAGAATGAATGGGAAAATCTCATTACTGGACCCCAAATCCTGCAGCTAGGATATGGGAGCTGATAAGGTCTTGAGAAACAAATCTACTTAATCTCCTGTACCTTTGGGGGGCTTAACTAATTGGTTTTCATTTTTTTTCTCCAATGTTCTGGATTCTTTCTGAGAGCTACTTGAAAAGGTTGTCTGTATCAACTCACAGTAGTTTTAGATTTTTTCATACGCTTCTTAATATCTGTCATATTTCACCTGTAGTGGTTGTATCTTATCAGCACATTGTACGATAATTAACACAGAAAAGAATTGCCTGATAGGTCAGAGCTGGGATTTTAAAACAAAGCCAAGCACATGACATTTTTTGCTTCCTATAATGTCATTTATGAAATTGACACTTTTACCGTATAGGTACAGAATAGACAATGCTGGATGCTCCAAGTGTAGTTTTAATCTTCCCTGTGATTTTCATGAATATTATTTTTGGACTGGGAAAATGATTATATGATAAGACTTTACAGGTGGTAAATGAATCCAAACCAACAGTAAAGAACAACAGTTTCCATTGGCTTCCAAGGAAGCATTTACATGCTCCCAAGCAACCACCAGTTTAGTCAAGATTCATTGTTCAAAGTTGATTAAAATAGAAACAATGGCATTTTTTCTCTTTTTGATAGTTGACAGCAACTATGTGCATGTAAAAGAAAAGGCAGCTGTATCTCAGAGCTCTGTATTTTCCCTGTTTAATTGGTCTGATATTTGAGGAACTGCTTTTACCAATCCCCTGTGTATTTTACTCCAGGGAGAGCACTCCTCGTGTGTTTCTTGGACAATATCATTTATGGGTCAGCATGATTGTTTTGTGAATTCTTGGACCCTCTGGCCGTATCATCCTGTAGTATTCACATACTCCTTTGCTTAGGTGGAAGGTTAATATTATATATATATTATTCAAAAACTACTTTTTGCTCTTGTTTCCTTGTCTGCCATTCTTTTGTGCTTGTCTAGATTTTGACTGCATGTTGCTTCAGGACAAGTGAGAGGTCTGCTTAATTTTATTTAAAGAAAGTAACATGAAGTATTTAGGGCAGTGTTTCATGCATTTGGTAAAATTAAACGCTAAAATACTTTTTGTGTTTCTTTTTATTTTTTATGACAAATACTTTTTGGGATTCTGATAAGTCTACTACTTTTCACCTCTATTTGGAAAAGCCATGCTGCAAATTTATCTCAAAAAGCGAAGTCTTTTCTCCAGTGAACATCACGCATTCCCGTTGCTTGCTATTCTAAATACTTACCAGGGCTTTGTTTTGCTTTTTCTCGTATAGGCAGCAGTCAGCCGAGGACCTTGCCCGAGTACCGGCCAACTCCACTAGCAATATCTTGAATAGGCTATTGGTCAGTTATGATCCCAGGATAAGACCAAATTTCAAAGGTTGGTCTCCCTCCACCCCAGTATCTCCATTCTTTGCAGTTTAAAAACTAATTTTATCTGTATAAAATCATTTATTCGTTTTATTCAAAACAGTATATTTTAAATTGACATCTAACTGTCATGTAATGTGCTTAAGTCAGAGCAACTTAATGCAAAGCTGTTTAAAGATAAGCAAAGCATTAGTTCTAACAGGCTTATATAGTTCCCAGTTAAAAACAAAAATATGTGTTGTGAATTAATAGGCTAACCGATCTGATGGGCTTTCTAAGTACTTTGTATTCTTAACCTTAATAATTTAAAATTTAGGCTCTGACTTTCATTCAGACACCAAAGTTCTACTTTGTAGGAGAATGGCCATAGACTCATTTGAGCATAGAGAACGCTCTGATAGACATTTAAATTCTTTTTTTTAAATCTTCATTAGGTTTTTACATTGATTAAAAAAATTCCCTCTACTCTTTAGCTGAAAAAAATGGCCATATGGTTTTTAAAAGCGTGTTAACTTTGTGAATAAAATGACTATGTTTTCTTCAAGAAAACATTATCTCCTATCATTCCTTTCAAGAACCAAAACTGTACTTGAGCTAAAAGTTGTGGGAAGATGGTACAGCTTGCCTCCCTCCCTCCCTTCCTCCCTCCCTCCCTCCCTTTCTTTCTTTCTTTCTTTCTTTCTTCCTCTCTCTCTTCCTTTCTTGCTTCCTCTTGATGAGTTAGGAAAAGTTATATGAATATATCTCTGGAAAACTGTCATCTTTGTTGCTGGTTAAGGACAGGTATTAATGTAGATTGGATTAACATTATAAGGCTTGATTATTTTTCCTTTATGGAAAAAAGAAAGAAAGAAGGAAGGAAGGACAGAAGGAAAGAAAGAAAGAAAGAAGAAAGAAAGAAGAAAGAAAGAAAGAAGGAAAGAAAGAAAGAAAGAAAAGCTTGCAGCTGCTTCTAGTCAAGTGAAGTTATACGACTCTGTTATAGAAACAGGGTTTTTGTTCATTGCCAGAACCTGCGGTTACTTTCAGCAGCACTGCGCTCTGGGTTGTCACATGTCTACGCTGTATCGATTCAACACCTGTTTTTCATCAGTCAGAGGTTATGTGGCTAAAAGGCTACATTCACATTTTCCCTTTGTTAGCCCAAGCAGCGGTTCACAATGAGTAAAAAAAAAAAAAAAAGGTCAGGCAAAAATCTTAATAATGATTCTGTTATATGTCTGATTAACTTTGCATTTTCATGAATTAAAAATCAAAATATAGCAATTGTAATTGGATTCTGCATTACCATTTAAGGTAACAATTTAAAATGATTATAAAATGCAAAAAAAAAACCCCATATTTTAAAAATGATGTTTTTTAAAGAATAATTTACACTCTCTTAAAGTAAACGCATCAGCCCAATTAAAAAAAAATTTAAGGTAAATGTATTTTCCCAGAATTTCTACAATTTAAGAGAGAAATATTTCTGAATAAATAATGCTATAAAGTACAAGGTAACTCATTTTTTATTTGTGTGTTGATCCCTATTTAGAAAAATAAGTCAATAGCAACTGTGAACATGGTATCCTGAAACCATAGGTTTATAATTTTACATCCATACAGATTGGAAAAAATAGAAAAATCAAATGCATAAACCATAAAAAATGAAGATTCTGACCAAGTTTTTTACAGCTACTAAATATATCCTTAATTTTTATTGACAGGCATTCCTGTTGATGTAGTTGTCAACATTTTTATCAACAGTTTTGGATCTATTCAAGAGACAACAATGGTAAGATTGCAACCAATTTAATATTTTTAATTGAGAAGATTTTAACTGGAGGATAGTGGAAGAAATTATAACTGAAGAATAAGGAGTAACTCTCAGGGAAAAAAATGCAAGCTGTCTCCTAGTATAAAATATTCAAATTTCAGGGTTTTGTTGAATCAGTGATTTCAATGGCTTTGTGATTTTGCAATTCAAATTTAGTCTTTATATTGCATTGAAACTTACAGACTTGGGAGAATTAACGTACTCACTCTGAACGGCTAATTGGATACCACCTGGGAAAAGGATTTATGCAATTAATATTCTGGAGTGACATTTTTTTCCTAATATGCTTATGTGTAGAAGCATTCAAAAATATTTAAGTGTTCACAGTTTTCTTTTTTTCTTCCAATTTCCTGAGAAGAATCTTTGTTTTTTCTCTTGTGCTAATTTTGTGATGTGTGGAGCAGAGAATAGTAAAAAGCAAATTTGATTTTCCTAAACTAGAGTAGCGGAGCTCCCTGGAAAGATTATGCGACACAAAGAAAGGGCAAGGAGATGGCCAGGAAGAGAAAGGAGGGACAGAAAAGAGCTAAAGGAACAGAGAAGGGAGGCTTGAGGTGGGGCTGCCATCCAGGGTGAGTTGGGCCTTAGGGGCAAAGATGTCTGTGGAGGGTGATTAGTAGATGCCCTGAGCCATGTGTGATGCAATTACCCCTCAGCTTTTAGAAGACATTCGGTACAGTCCACTTATTAATGTTTTAACATATTAGATTTGTACCCTTTTTGAAAAACCATATGCTGAAATGATACTTTAGGTGGGAGAAAGAAAGCTTAATTTTTTTTTTTTTTGGTATCTTTTTTCTTGAGATACTTATATTTTTCTTAAGGAATAATATAAGGTTTGGATTAAAAGCCTAATAGCAATGGTTAGAACACAGTAGAGTTTTTCAGGGAATACCTCAGACCAGAGAAAGAATGATTTTAAATACGTTTTCCTTTATTCCTAGGAGCAGCAGAGTATGTTACAAAAGCAATTGTATATTGCATTTAAATTATGACACCTATTTTTATATTAATTAATATAAGAATATATTAATTGTGAGGAGGATGTTATTTATTTTTATAGAACCATGTCTTTAGCCCTGAGTACTTGATTTTTTTTAGACAGTATGTAGATATTTTGGATAATTAAAGATTTTGAAATCAAGTCCAAAATTCACTTGCAGTGACTTTAGTTCACCTAAATGGCTGTATGTCTAATATAGTATAGATCACTAGAAGACAGCTCTGAAATAAAGGACAGACAACCATATATCACTCAGGAGACAAGGATAGCCCTCA
Source organism: Phocoena phocoena (assembly GCF_963924675.1). Classification (NCBI taxonomy): domain Eukaryota; kingdom Metazoa; phylum Chordata; class Mammalia; order Artiodactyla; family Phocoenidae; genus Phocoena; species Phocoena phocoena. Next base: position 1,494,290 of record NC_089223.1, read on the forward strand.
TCATTTGAAAATATGACTAGCTTATCTAAGCACTTCACTTAACAAGAGTGAGAAATTTCATTTTCTCAAGGTCAGACTTTCAGGGGATCTATTTGGTATCTATACTCTTCCCTGTACCCTGTTTTATCTTTCATGGCACCGTTACGCTAATCCCGAAACACCACCATCGAGGTGTTTCAGCCTGTGGGAAACATTCCCAACTCTATCTTGCATTTTAGGACAACTAATGCAGGGATGTTTTTTCTCATTTGCATGAAGGCTACATATGTGTCCCAACTCAGGCAGTACCATTAATGTATCTGTTCTTTAATGAACATCGAATGCCTCCCAAATATCAGATGCTACACTTCTCTAGGTCCCATCAGTGGTTACTTAATTGTATCAAGCTGAAAACATGTGGGGGACATAGAAAAGGAGTAAGAACTTTCTTACAGGCTATTTGAGGATTATAACAAAATACTGCGTAATTTCTCACATAATCTTCTCTTGTCCTCCTGCCTGCTCTTCACAGTAGCGAGCCCAAAGCACCCGTTGCTGGGACCAGATCCCACCAGTTTTCAGCAGCGTCTTTGTCGCAGCTACTTGCCTCGAACCTCCATTTCTCGTCTGTAATCAGGGCCTCTTACTCTGAGCTACTCCCACTCACCCTGTGCCCCCTTTTCCATCCAGGTCTTTCAGCTCTATCACGTTTGTTAAACCAGATCGCTTCTTGACTGTAATGCAACTATTTTTGTGTCTTTTCCTTTTGTTCTCTGATGGACTATTAACTCCTTAAGTCAGGAAAAATGTATTCAACTTCTTCATTTCCTGTAAAGTAGGAGACAATAGGCCCTCAGTTAGTGAACACATAAATAATGTCATATTATTAACTAATACCGGTTAAATAAATGAACAAATAAATTCTATTTGTCTAGCAAAAAGTGAGTCCACGTAGCCATAAAAAAATTGGCAAGCAAATTTAAACAATAGACTCATGTTGAACATTTATAGGGTTAAAAAACAGAGCAGGGCTTCCCTGGTGGCGCAGTGGTTGAGAGTCCGCCTGCCGATGCAGGGGACGCGGGTTCGTGCCCCGGTCCGGGAGGATCCCACATGCCGCGGAGCGGCTGGGCCCGTGAGCCATGGCCGCTGAGGCTGTGCGTCCGGAGCCTGTGCTCCGCAACGGGAGAGGCCACAACAGTGAGAGGCCCGCGTACCGCAAAAAAAAAAAAAAAAAGAGCAAATAATGTTATAATAGTAGAGGGTTAGTTTTAGAGACCTTTATGCAGAGGAACCAAATTATTTATATTTACTGTTTCTTTTGATGAAATAACCTGGCTTTCCCTTGTGTTGGGAAGACACAGCCCAAAGGTTCAGAATTGGAACCATACTCATCAAATAGACTGAAGTGTTCCATTTTATCGTAAGTATTATTTTTTGCTTTTGCAGTGTTTATTTCATGCATACCTATAAGACAGAGATTTATAGATGTGTGTTTCAAGGCTGTCATATTTTATAGATTTACTCAGTCTTTCCAAAAACAGATGCCCTAATACCTTGTTGCTTAATAGTTAGGAAAGGTACAAGCTATTCTCGATATAGAGATAACATTAGGATGTCTTCTAAGGGAAAAAAGTGTTATCTAAGACAAGCTTGCTCTTCATTACTTGTTATAGATACCAGTCAGAAATAATAGTGATGACTCAGCAGGGTAACTAAGAGGGTCCACGTGTGGAGAGCAGTTATTTCTTTCTTTTTCCTTCCAATCACCCAGGGTGGGCTTTTTTTTTTTTTTTTTTTCAGCTTCATTGAGGTATAACTGACAGATGAAATTGTAAGAAATTTAAAGTGTATGTGATGATTTGATATGCCTCTATATTGTGAAAGGATTTCCCCCATCAACTTAATTAGCACATCCACATTTATCTCTTTTTTTTTTTTGATGAGAACATTTAAGTTCTATTCCTTTAGCAAATTTCAATTACACAATTGTGTTATCAACTACAGTCGCCATGTTACACATTAGATCCTCAGACCTTATTCATCTTACAACCTAAAGTTTATACGTTTTACCAACCTCTCCCTATTTCCCATACCCCGAAATTCCTGGCAATCGCTCTCCTACTCTCTGATTCTCTGAATTCAACGTTGTTTTAAGACTCGACATATAAGTGATACCATGGAGTAATTGTCCTTCTCTGTCTGGCTTATTTTACGTAGCATAATGGTCTGCAGGTTCATCCATATTATTGTAAATGACAGTATTTCCTTCTTTTTTCCAGACTCAATGGTATTCCACTATATATGTATGTATATACCACATTTTCCTCATTCATTCCTCCATTGCTGGGCGCTTACGTTGTTTCCATGCCTTGGCTATTGTAAACAATGCTGTAGTGAACATGGAAACACAAGCGTCGCTTCTAGATATCTTGTTTCCTTTGGGTATAGATCCAGAGGTGGGATTGCTGGATATGGTAGTTCTATTTTTAATTTCCTGAGGACTCTCCATACTGTTTTCCATAGCAGCTGTACCAGTTTGCATTCCCACTAATACTGTAATATTGTTCCCCTTTCTCTACATTCTGACCAGAATTTATCTCTTGTCTTTTAAAAAAAAATTTATTGAAGTATAGTTGATTTACAACGTTGTGTTAGATCTCTTGGCTTTTTGAAAATAACCGGATAGCATATTTCTTAAAAACAAAAGAAAACAAACAAAAAGACGCCTCCCAAAAAAAAGAGGTTGGAAAAGCAGAGAGCCTTAGATGTGTCTAAATACGATATATGTTCATAGAGACGGTATGATGAATAGTGTAGTGTGTAGGTTGTGATATCAGACAGGCTTGTGCTGGAATCTGTTGTGTACTTGATGTGTTACACCCTGAAAAGAGCGAAAAAACTATAGAAATAGAGCAGCAGCGTTTTGCCTGGCATAGTAACTCTTAGGGGTGGCTCACTGTTTGGTTGTCATGCATTTGCCAATTAACGTACCATCAGGATAGAATCTCATCCTAAAGAAAATGAACCGTTTATGTTTGTTAGCAGCTTCATTGTACAGTTGTGGTTTTGTTTATGAATAGCCCCCTGGGAAATTCCCCTACAAAGATCTGCTGAAATAAAGGAAACCCTAAAATTTGGAAGCTTCAGTGTTGCCCAGAGCTTTCCTCTGCAGCTCAGATCTTTCTACTTTAACCTTAAGGCAGTGGCTTACTCCAGAAAACATAATGTAGGACACAGAGCTTGGGGTGGGCGTAGCGCGAGGAACTGCAGACAGAGGTGGGGCAACTTCTGAAGGAGGAGGGCAGCCCTCTCCTGCAGTGTATGAAGTTCATTGCCAAACAAAGAAGCCGTCGAGGTGGTGTACATTAACACTGCTGTAAGGACATTTTAGCCAATTCTGTTTGGAAAACATGCCTTCCTGCTTATTTGTCTCTAATTCAGAGGCTATTTTTTTTTTTTAACACCTTTCTTGGAGTATAATTGCTATACAGTGGTGTGTTGGTTTCTGCTTTATAACAAAGTGAATCAGCTATAGATATACATATATCCCCATATCTCCTCCCTCTTGCGTCTCCCTCCCACCCTCCCTCCCTACCCCACCCCTCTAGGCGGTCCCAAAGCACCCAGCTGATCTCCCTGTGCTACGCGGCTGCTTCCCACTAGCTATCTAGTTTACATTTGGTAGTGTATAAGGGTAAGCTGGGACGAAGTGAGAGAGTGGCAGGGACATAATTCAGAGGCTAACTCGCTAAACTAAAATCAATCTCACATTTGTTCACAAACTGTAACTGTGTAGTGGAAGAAACAACGTCACAGCCATATTAATGCTCCTTAAGCCCTTCTAACCTCCATGGTTATGTATGTGCTCCTTCAGCTTGTTTCATAATCTCATTTTTTAGCTTTATGGTTCCTATTTCTCATGTCGGTGCGTTGGCATTCTGCTACCTTCCATCTCTGTAAGACATCGTTGTTAATGCTGTAAGTGATATTTACTGGCTTAATCGCAGCGTTACCCAAATCATCAAATAAATGTAATCATCCTCATTTGAATTTGGTAGAGCAGTCACTTGTTGTATCAGTTTATATGCTACTGCTGGTGACTACCGAAATAAGACCTTCAAAACAAAAGAGTGGTTTGTTAGAGGCGAGGTGGCATCTGCTCTATGGTTATACTGAAAATATTTGTTGATTTTTCCATTCAGTTCCTACCTTTGGCTTACATCAGTTGGTTTTTAGAATTGAAAATGTGAACTGTTGCACTTGTGGGGGAAATTAGGTATTAGGTTTATTGTAACGATCTGTACACAGACACTTTACCTCATCAGGAGTACGTAAGAACTCTTTCATGGAAATAAAAGCCTGATTATGCAATCCATTTTCTTTGGTGTAGACACGCTTTGTAATTATATCGAATTATTGTCGCACTACGATTCATGATCCTGCCAAAGCTTTCCGTGCCTTTGTGCTGCATGACCTTTTCAAGAAGAAAATCGCGTTTGGGATCAGCTCAAAGACCTTCATTCTAGTTCTTGGCACTTACTTACTTTGTTGTTTTAAAACAATTTGATTTTATATATTTTCTTCTATATGTAACTTTAAATTTCCTTCCTTACAACTTGTCTTAGTTTACTAAGTTACTCTCTATCCTATTTCTCTTAGCTGTATTATTCAGAAGCACTGGTGATCAGACGTCGTAAGTAAGAGGACTGTACAGCTGACCCTTGAACAACACGTTTCTGAAATGCACGGGTCCACTTTCTACAGATTTTTGTCACTATAGTACTATATACGTACTACAGTATTACACGATCTACAGCAGTTGGTTCAATCCATAGATACAGAAGGGCACACGATAAAGTTACACGCGGACTTTTGACTGAATGGCGGGTCGGCACTACTAACCCTGTGCTGTACGAGGGTCAACTGTCTTAGACAAGAAGGAAGGATGAGAAATGTCCCAGTTTTATCTTCTCCTTCCAAAATTTGTCATTATGAGCTGGTGCAGAAAAATTAAATTAATGGTGTAAACAGTGCTAGCCAAATATCCTAACCTGTCAAACTGTCATAGAAATTATTTCTTCCCTTCTGTCTTTAACAGAAATATATTGGGCACTTGCTACATATCCAGTCCAGCAGACTGCAACTCATGTAGTTTATAGTTTAGGGTGGTCGCATTGTATCACCTAGCAGGCGAGAGTTGATTTTCTTGATTTCCTTGAACGCCATTTTGTTTTTTATCGTAATGTAAAGAAATCAAATGAGGAAACACCACGTATGTGAGCGTTAGGTAAAAATTACAAGTAACCAGAAGAGGTATCCTAACAGCAACACAAAATATAGATGAACGGTTCTTAATGTTAAAATATCATTAATGAAACTAACCATTTTTAGTGCCTTCTCGCGAAATGTTTTTATTGCCTTGAATAAGTGTAATTTGGGTGTTAATTGGTACTGAAAATCTTGGAGAACATCCATTCTCCAGATCATGACTACTAGTGTGCTATTTGGAATGAATAATGATAGTATTTGTCACCAAGTTCTTTCAAAACAATTAAGTAATTTCCCAGTGATAAAAGAGGTCTGTTTCTGATGGGAAGTTGTTTATTGCAAAATAAATGATAGAGCTATAAGTATAGTGATTGAATAAGTGAAAATGAAAATAAATAGGTTTCTAAGTTAGTTATCTAGATACAGAGCCTTTGAAATGCCAATAAGTAGCAATTATTTGG